>NW_005842549.1:296151-342164 GCF_000455745.1 Alligator sinensis
CCCGCCAATCCTAGCGCCGCTCTCATTCCAGTGCCCCCCGCGCGCCAATCACAGCGCGCGTGTCATCGCCGCGCTCCGCCCCCCTGCTGGGGTGCGGGGGTGGGCGCCGAGCAGCGCCCCCTGCTGGGAGGGCCGCGGGGGGCGGGGGGAGGAGAGAGCAGCGCCCCCTGCTGGAGGAGCCGGGCCGAGCAGCGCCCCCTGCAGGCGGGAGGGGGCAGCGCACGGGAGGGCACGTGCTGCGGAGGAGCAGGAGCCCAGGAGTGCGGCTCCCCGCCCCGAGCCCAGCCCAGGATGGGGCCAGCTCTGCATCCTCCAGGTAACGCCGTGCAGTGCCCGGGGCTGCGGGGGGAGGAGAGAGCAGCGCCCCCTGCTGGAGGAGCCGGGCCGAGCAGCGCCCCCTGCAGGCGGGAGGGGGCAGCGCACGGGAGGGCACGTGCTGCGGAGGAGCAGGAGCCCAGGAGTGCGGCTCCCCGCCCCGAGCCCAGCCCAGGATGGGGCCAGCTCTGCATCCTCCAGGTAACGCCGTGCAGTGCCCGGGGCTGCAGCCCCCTGCTCCCAGAGCCCCTGTCACCGGGCAGGTGCTGCAACCCGCCAGGCGTCCCCCACGTGCAGGGATGCCCCGGCTGACGGAGGGAAGGACTAGATGCCACCTCTGCCCTTCCCCATGTGATGGGGTGGGAGGGGGGAGAAATCTGATTTATAATCTAATGCCACGTTTTTGAGGACAGGGTGCTGGTTGTCTTTTCTTCTCTGGCCGATTTGGGCAGAAAATAAGGCAGTATACCCAAGTGAATGTACAGTTCCTATTTTTTTTTTGTAGGCAATCAGGACTGGTAGTAGGGATGGTATCGTTTATATTAAACTAACAAGATTTTTGCAAAAAAAAAAAAATTCTTTAATCGCAAGCTTTTGGGCTTGTAGAGCATTTCAGCAGAGCATTTTAGTAGGAAGGAAGAAAATGCTTGAAAGGTGTTCATAACCACAGAAAATACAAAATTGCTCACCTGCAACCCTTTTTACTGATGGCTTTGGCTGCAAATAGCAGAGGGTTTGTTTTTTTTTCCTCGTTATTGCTTATCGACACTTTCCCAAGACTCTTTAGAAAAGAGTGTTTCCAGGTGGGGACAAGGCAAGCAGTCCAGTTGGTTTCTTTAAAGAATGATTTAGAATTGGTATCGGATAAAGTAAAAACTGTAAAAAGCTATTGGGGATCATTTCAATACGCAGGACAGTGCATTCAGGGAGGGATGCTGCTATCCAGCTCTCAAAGGACAGGCTGATACTCCTGCACCATTTTTCTTTATTCGCTGCTGCATTTAGTCATGTGTTATATAATAAATCTGAATGTTAAATGCCATCTAAAATCAAAAAGAATAATGAGCTTTGCTCAGAAAAAAGATCTACCCATTTGTCATTTGATTCTGTCTTGGGTTTCCACTCTACTTATTTCACACTCGAAAAAAAAAAAGCCTTTGCATTGTAACAGCACAGAAAATTAAAGCTTTCCTATATTACCTTAGTAGTGGCTATTGCATGCCCAGGAAGCTACTTAATTTCATAAATTCTTTTTTTAGCAATAATACTGTATATATGTGTATAATCTTTCATGCCCAAATATTACCAACTGCCCCACAAACAATATACATAAAGCATGGCTGCAACATAGGCAGTTGCAGTCTGCAGTGGACTGTAGCATCTAACTGACATGCAGTACAGTGGGAAGGGAGAATTTGGATCAAGGACCCAGGCAAACTACCTTTTTTTAGATAAAGTACCTGGAAGAGCTGAGCCAGAGGAGAGGTCTAGACCTTCATCCAAGCACTCTGGTATATGCTATCTTCCACAGAACTGATTTTCATCAGGAGGATCTGGTTTTTAATAAGATACTATTCATTCTTTTTTGTTGAAAGGGCTAATGGGTGTGTATTGAAATAATCCCCTAAAACAGTGATCACGTACTGGTAAGATTAAAATCTGCAGGGACACCGTCAAATTAAAAACCATATATGTAAATTACTTAATGTATGTTGATAGCTTAATCTGAAATTATTACAGCTCAAGGAGTTTCTAAAATTCATACCCGTAGGATTAGTTGTCCAGGTAATAGAGCGAGATTTGGCTTTATTTTGATGTTTTCTGCAGATACTGTTTTCCTGCCGTGTGTGGGGGTGGGATGTGTATCTCATAGATAGATCAATAGATATGGGCTGCAGTGTGCAGTAAGAGGTAGTCATATCCAAATACTTCTAAGAGAAACATCATCAAAGTAGAGTTGAAATGGTCCAGCCTTCCCATTCGTTTTTTAGATAATGGATTATATAGATACAGATATATATGGGAGATGTAGAAGTGGATGGGAATTTGGGCAGCAGTGGCAATGAGATGATTGAGTTCAGGATCCTGACAAAAGGAAGGAAGGGAGGGCAGCAGAGCAAGGACCCTAGACTTCAGAAAACAAACTTTGACTGCTTCAGAGAGCTGATGGGCAGGATCCCCTTAGAGGCCAGTCTGAGGGGCTAAGGAGTCCAGGAGAGCTGGCTGTATTTAAAATAAACTTTACTGAAGTCACAGGAACAAACCATCTCGATGTGCAGGAAGAATAGCAAATATGGCAGGCAACCAGCTTGGCTTGGCAGAGAACTCTTCAGTGAGTTTACACAAAAAGTGGAAGTTTGGACAGATAACTAGGGAGGAGTATTGCTAGGACATGCAGGGATGAAGTCAGGAAGGCCAAAGCACAATGGAGTTGCAGCTACCAAGGGATGTGAAGGCTAACAAGAAGGATTTCTACAAGTATGTTAGCAACAAGATGAAGGTCAGGGAAAGTGTGGGTCCCTTAATGAATGGGGGAGGCAACCTAGTGATAGATGATGAGGAAAAGGCTGAAGGACTCAGTGCCTTTTTACCTTGATCTTTACAGGCAGGGTCAGCTCCCAAACTACTGCAGCAGGCAGCAGTTTAGGGAGGAGGTGAGCTGACTGCCTGGGCAGTAGCTCTGCAGAAAAGGACCTGGGGGTTACAGTGGACAAGAAGCTGAATATGAGTCAGCAGTGTGCCCTTTTTGCCAAGAAGGCTAACAGCATCCTGGGCTGCACTGATAGGTGTGTTGCCAGCAGATCAAGAGAAATGATTATTCCCCTCTATTCTGCACCAGTGAGGCCACATCTGGAGTACTGGCCAATTTTGGGTCCCCCACTATAGCAAAGATGTGAAGAAATTGGAGGGAATCCAGTGGCGGGCAACAAAAATGGTTCAGGGGTGGGGAACATGACTGCTGAAGAGAGACTGAGGGAACTGGGCTTATTTAGCCTGCAGAAAAGAAGATGTGGGGAGGGGTTTGGTAGCAGCCTTTAATTACCGGAAGGGGGTTCCAGAGCATGGAGCTGGACTGTTGTCAGTGGGGGCAGATGACAGAACAAGGAGCAAGGGTCTCAAGTTGCAGCAAAGGAAGTTTAGGTTGGATATTAGGAAAAACTTTCTTACTAGGTGTATGGTGAAACACTGGAACAGGTTACCCAGAGAGGTGGTAGAGCCTCCATCCTTAAAGGTTTTCAAGACCCAGCTAGACAGAGCCCTGGCTGGGATGATCTAGTTGGGGCTGATCCTGCTTTTGAGCAGGGGGTTGGACTAGATGACCTCCTGAGGTCCCATCCAACCCTAATTTTCTGTGATTCACTGTGTGTAGCAGGGGCCAGGCAGAGCCCCAAACTCACCAGGACGAGGGCTGCCAGCATGAATCTGGTAGCAGATCCCTAGCCAGGCTCATGTGGAAACAGTAAGTCTGTGAGCTGGGTGTGCCCTGCTCATTGTTCCCCTATCCGGTGGCGGGGTTACAGCATGGCCTCGTGTACCAGGCACAGGGCGCTACCCCTGCGGCTTCCCTGTCACCATCAACTGGCCGTGCTGGTAGGCGCTGCCCACGCTGCCAAACTGCAGTAAGCTGCCAGGCAGGCAGATGGCGTTGGGAAAACGATAGGAGCAGCATCCCACACCTGGTACACGAGGCCGTGCTGCACCACTGCTGCTGCATAGGAGAGCAGTGAGCTGGGCATGCCCACCACAGCACCCAGCAGCCCGGGAGATCCAGGTAATAACGCTAAGGGCTGAGGGGGCAAGTCTGTGCCATGCACGCTGGTGTGGGGGCCTAGCTCCACTTTCTAGTGGGTAGAAGGGGTTGCTGGTTGCAGATAGAAGGAGCTGCTCCTCCAGCTGCATGCTTGGCTCTGCCCCGGGCTAGCACCGACACACTCAAGCTCCTTCCCCACCCCCGCCGTCTGGGTCCTTTTGCTCAGCGGGGCTCACGTCCAGGATGAAGCCACCGCCACCACAATCCCTCTGCATTCTGCTCTGTGCATGTCCCCACCTGGGCATGGTGCCATTTTGTTCCCCTCCCTCCCCCTGATCTGGCCTTTGCTTCTGGGCTGCCCCAAGTGAAACTCTGGCCCCAGCAGCTGAGAAGGCACAGTGGGATCACTTCCTGGCTGGGAGGGGGACTCTGGGGGTCCAAGGCTGTGCTGAGCCACGAGCATGGTGGAAAAGCTGGGCAGACCCTGGCTGAGCTCTCTGTAGGCCAGGGTAGGGGTTTAAACCCCTCCCAGTCATACATAGGCCTTCCTGAGCCTTCCCCAGCTCAACTTCCATCCAGCCTAAAGAGAAGGGAGGCCTTGCTCTAGTGTCCCCCAGCTTCTAGCCTGGGTCACTGCTGGCAAGTGGCTGCATTTCTGGAATCAAAAGTGAATGTCTATTGACTTGCTTGTTCGTTCAATCCACGTAGGTTAGACTAACCTGCAAAGATCGAATCAGTTCAGGCTCGGGCTTTTTGAGTGTCTGCACTTAGCCCTGCTGAGCGTGCAGCACACAGGCCCCATCCTAGTGTAGCTATTTAGCCTGGGAGTCCCTCTACACAGTGACATCATGCAGAAATGACTGTTTGGGGGGCAAACACCAGAAGGGGATAGTTAAGACTGAACAAAAGTTGCTTCGTCGTTTTCACTTCATGATAACATTTCTAATCAGTTCCAGGTTTTGTCCTTGCGGTTGTTATTTTAAGGGAAAAAAATGCTTTAAACAAGTCTGCAGCTTCAGCCCTTCATTCCTGACATTGTCTTTTTTATGATTTGAACAACAGGCAGATCTTTACAGGTCTGTGTTATATACTGCCATGCAGGCATGTCTTGAGTCATGATTTGGCACAAAAGAACCTTTAATATTAGCTCCATCCTTTCCTTTTCTCCTACTTTGGCCATATTCCCAGGTTTATTTATGGGGACTGACTTCTCCCTTTATTAGCAGAGAACTATTGGGCCTAAACGTGTGTCACGTTCTGTGATAGATTATACGGAGGTGCCAGATCTAGAAAACCATGTTTGTCTGATACATCAGCTCTAGTTTGAAACCAGATGTCAAATCTGCTTCATTTTCCATCTTTTAATCCTGTTTGCTGTTTTAATGTTTTGATGTCCTCAGATGGAAGTATGGATCTACAAAGAAAGGCCTTCACTGTTAAACTAAGGTATTTTCCTGCTTCTTTCCAGACAGCTAAAATAAATTACATTAACTAATTTCCCATTTGCTTTAATTGTCTGGAACAGTGTTGCAGCCCTCAATTCTGAACTCTCCTCTTTTTTTTTCACATCTCTTGGGGCTGCAGATTTATCTCATCATCTTTGCATCATCTCCTTCATATAGTGCTGTCTCAGCACTGTCTCAGTTGTATTTCTCATCTATTTCTCATCTTCCCTTCCTCACTTACTGCAGTTCTCCCTTCTCTGGTCTCTGCAAGTCTGAGCTGTATGGACTGTAGCACCTGCAGACTTGTGTTGCTGGCCTTCTCTTCTGTGAACAGGAATGCATCCACATCTCAGTGATTGTGCTGCCTTGCATTCATTTCAAAACCCAGTTAGAAAGGGACTATATAGCCTCTTTGCCCTATAGACTTGCATCAGCCTGCCTTGCAGAACTTATCCAAACTCCTTTGCCTACTTCCCTCACATATTACACCGAATGCCGAGAGAAGAGCCAGCCTTCTCTGTAACGCTTGCCAACGGAAACAGCTTTCTTTAATATCTGTACCTCACTAGCACTCCAGTTCATTTCAGATCTCATCTAGAGTTACCTCTGCTCCCCTCTACTTCCACCTTTTCTTTTTCTTTTGTTATGCATTTGATTCTTGTTAGGAGGTAGTGTGTGCGTGCGTGCGTGCGTGCATATAAAAGATACTGTGGAGAATAGGGGACACAGGCTGTAAATCTTCATGTTTTGTTACACAAGTGGGTCTTATCTGAGTAGCCTTATTGACTTGACATGGACAACTCGCCTACATGACTTCTTCTTTTGTGTCTCTACACCACGTTTGACCATTTTGTTGCATGGACTTGTGTTTGTTTATTGTACTTTGCAAGATCTTCCATTGTACATGTGTCTGCAAGCATTGGGCATTGCAGAAGGTGTTGCATAGCCTGAGACTCCATGTTGCAGTCACAGATGATTGAACCAGTGGTATAGCCCTACTTCTTCATTAGTTCCTTGGAACATCCAACTCTGGTGCATAGGCAGTTGAGACATCGCCACCTGTACCATGGTTCATCAGCCCCTGGTGGTAAAGACTCAGCTGCTGAAATGTCCATTTTTTCACTGTCAGGTTTTTGGGGTTTTTTCACCCTCTTGTTCCACATCCGTAGTCATGTCTCCTGTGGTATGACATTGAGAGGTTGGGTACTGGTGAGGAAGCTCCTGCATGAATTCAGTTGTTTGTGTGCTGCAGGATAGTTGTACAATGGGTGTCTCGCATCTTCAGTTTCTCTCGATCGTTCTGTCTGGCTGGCATCACTCAACAGCAGGGACACATTGTTCAGGCTGGTGGGCTTCAGGCATCCTGCGATGGAGCTGAGGCACTTAGCATGTATGGATCTCTCCCACCCAGGACATGCATACTAGGGAGAAGAGAAGCTGAAAGTCAGAGCAGTGGTTCAGATGGTTAAGGGGTTAGCTCCCTATTTTGAGCTAGCCCTACAGGGCTAGTTATATAAATGGGATTGGATTGTACATTCCATCACTGGTTTGTCTCTTCCCTTTTGCATCTGTCCATAATCTAAAATATGAACTAGGAAAGCTGAAATATTTCAACTGTACTTTGATGGTGTTCCTATTAGGATTAGTTATGCAGTATATGACTCTTTCTGTATACTTGAGCTCTTTTATATAAAAATAAGTGGAGAATTCAAGGTATAATGAAAGTATTGATATAACAATACTAATTTAGGCACAACCTACTATAAACTTAGATTAAGGAGATCATAGCCTCATAAGACCATAAAAACAAATGAAGCTTTTCTCATATTGCTTCTCAAGGTTCTTCCCTCCCTGCAAACAAGGTCAATCTTTCATTTTCACAAGCAAAGTTAATAATATTATCATCCTCAAAAATAAAATGTAATTACAAAAAGTTACAGATGAAACTGTGTTTTAATGATGTCTTCATAATATTCACAGAACTTATATACTTTTAAAAGAGCTACAGAACTTTTATTTGGGCGGTCTTATTCCCATTGCAGGGATTAGGTCTATGCGAAGCTTCGAGTAGTGATTCGATTTGGAAGAGATACAGCCCGATTTGGTGGCTAAATCTCCGAATCCGAATCGAATCAGGGGACCAATTAAAAGGTCCAAATTAATTCAAAGCTCTCCAAATCTTCGTAAAGATTCAGAGAGCGTTGGTGATTTAAGCAGTCCCTGGTGGCCCTGGTGCTCACCGGGTGCTGCCAGGCAGGGGGGTGATCCTTGCTGCCCCCCACTGCTCCACGCTGCATGGGGGCTCTGCATGAGCCCCCCAACCCCGCTTCACTCCCGCTGCCCCACCATGAGTGCTCTGCCCACCTTAGCTCCGGTCCGTTAAAGAAAAAAAAAGCCGAGAAAAGCCTCAGGACTCACTGTTCCTACAGCAGCCTCGGAGCTTTGGGGGGGTTCATGCAGAGCCCCCCATGTGGCACAGGGCAGCGGGGATCGCCCCCTACCAGACAGGAACCATGCATCCGGGGGTTTTCTCTCTTTTTTTTTTTTTTTTTTAAAGGGCCAGAGCTGCACGGGCCGGGTGGGGGCTGAGGGATCAGGGAGGGTCAGGGGGCTTGTGCAGAGCCCCCCACGCAGCATGGGGCAGTGGGGATCCTCCTGCCCCTGACAGCACCCGCTGAGTTGGGGCTTTTTTTTCCAAGTGTAGAGAGCTGGGGTGGGCGGGCAGCCATTGCCGGGCTGGGAGAGCGGGCGGGAGATGGGCCTGCCTGATTCAGAGTTTTGGCAGGAGCCGAATCGCTGAATCAGATTTGGCTGAATTCATTCGGTACAGTGATTCGAATCACCGAATCCAATCACTGTCCCCCAAATCAGCTGAATCTGATCCGAAGCAAATACTAGCAGCTTCGCACAGGCCTAGTAGGGATCCATTTTCCATAAAACAGCAACTTTACTTGCCAAAATATTTGTTAATTAAAATATGCACAGTATTGATATAGTTAAAAGGCAAGCTTCCAGAGTTCACAGATACAAACCCACAACAGAGAATGGGCAACACACTTCATAATCCCCAAACAGATAAATCAGACATAAAATGTTCTATTCCAATATTCCCTATTCTAAGAGTATATAGAATTCCAATATATTCTGAGGCAAGGAACCGAATGCTTAGGAGGTGCAAAATACTTAAGTGGAGCCATGCTGATTTACATCTGCCAAGGACCTGGCTTCTCAGTTGTTTCAAAATCATTACTGCAGATTTAATAAACAGCATATCCAAATGAAAAGGTGAGTTTTGCAACATGCCCTGAAAATTTGTTTTAATAAAGCTGAGCTCTGCTGGAGCAACAGGGGGAAGATGTTTCAGAGATAAGAATCCCCTCTTGAAAAATACCCCGCTGGTAGCATGCTAATAGCTCCCAGGCTTTCTGTAAACATGGCTTCCTGAGATGGCATTTATGATGCATGCATGGAATATTTGGGCAGGCAAAATTCCTAGACGGGCCAGTATGTCAGATAGCTTTTGAGATTTGTCACAGGGTATGGATGCTAGGGCTGTGTGAAGCTTCAGTCCCTGATTTGATTCAGCCCGATTCTGTGGCTGAACCTCCAAATCCGAATCGAATCAGAGGACCTTTTAATCTCTCCGAATCGATTCGGAAAGATTCGCAGATTTGGACATTGACACAGCTTTAAATGTTTTTTCTACATATCTCTAGGTAGCAGGAGCTCGTGAATGCTGAGATGCTGGGGCGCATGGCGCATCCCACAGGAGCGTGGGGGTGGGGCTTCCTAGCGCGCTCAGCAGCAGACCCAGAAGTGGACCAGAAGCCTGGTTCAGGGCCAGAGTCGGCCACCTGGCTCAGATCTGCAAGTACCAGCTGCCCCTGCCAGGGAGGATGGAGCCCACTCTACATGCCCCTGCTGCTGCCCTCTGCCTCACCACTGTCAGCCCAGAGCTGACCGAAAGGGAAGATGACTTGGCTATATTCATAGATGTTAGGGGCTGGAAGGGACCTCACAAGATCATCAGGTCCAGCCCCCCTGCACTTGGGCAGGAAAGACTGCTAGGGTCAGGTGACCCCAGAAAGGTGCGCATCTAGTCATTTTTTGAAGATCTCCAGGATAAATGATTGTACCACCTCTGTAGGGAGTCTGTTCCAGACCCTGGAAACTCGGATTATAAAGAAATTTTTCCTTATGTCCAATCTGAAGTGTTCTTCTAGCAGTTTGTGTCCACTGTTCCTTGTCTTCCCCCGGGGTGCCTTGGTGAACAAATGCTCCCCCAGGCCCTGATATACTTCTATACTTATAAGCTGCCACCAAGTCCCTTCTAAGTCTTCTCTTCTCCAGGCTAAACAGTCCCATGTCTTTTAGCCTCTCCTCACATGGCCTCCTCTCCAGACCTCTAATCATGTGCGTGGCCCTCCTTTGGACTCTCTCAAGCTTCTCCACAGCCTTTTTGAAGTGTGGCACCCAGAACTGGACACAGTACTCCAGCTGCAGTCTCACAAGAGCCGAGTAGAGTGGGAGGATGACATCCTTAGTCTTGCTTGACATGTATTGGTGGATGCATGCTAGTATTTTATTTGCTTTGCCAGCTACGGCATCGCATTGGTGGCTCATGTTCATTCTGTGGTCTCTCATGACCCCCAGGTCTCTTTCAGTTATGGTGCTGGCAAGTGTAGCACCGCCAAGCTTACAAGTGTGTTGCAGATTATTTCTCCCCAGATGGAGCACTTTCTCCGTGTTAAAGGTCGTCAGGTTTTGATCCGCCCTCTTTGGAAGCCTGTTCAGGTCAGCCTGTATCCCCAGTCTGTCCTCCAGCATGACCGCAGTCCCCCATAATTTGGTGTCATCCATGAACTTTGCCTGCATGCTTTTAACACCCAAATCCAAATCATTGATGAATATGTTGAAAAGCATTGGTCCAAGTATTGAACCCTAAGGAACGCCACTGGTCACCTTATGCCATGTCAACTCATTGATGATGAATGACGATGAAGATCCTGATGCCCCCTGCATCTGCCACCACATCTGAGCCTGGGCCACCAGTAAACACTGGTGGGAGCTCATAGTCCTCCCCACCTGGGATGCTGGATGCTGTGTGCAAACATTCAGAATGTCAAGGGGCACATTAATGCACCTGGTGACCCAGCTGGCTCGAAACATTGAGCAACAGGACACTGATGTGCCCAGCCCTTTGGTGTGGGGAAGTCCACCAATGGCTGTGCCATCTTGGATGTTTGTGGGGCCATCCAGGCTGGCCTAGCCACATGGGTCATCTGGCTGGCCAACGCCAGGAAGGTGGTGGTGGAGTTTGGGATCCTTGGGTTCCCCAGCTGTTCTGGGACTTTTGATGGGACCCACATCCTCATTTTCTGCCCCCCCAGGAAGGGCAGCAGTATGTCAACTGGCACGGTGCCCACTTGGTGGTGCTTGAAGCAGTCATAGAACATCACGGCCACTTCACGCATGTTAACACCAGGTGGGCCCATGACACACGCATGCTGCAACACTTCCCACTCCAAGGACTGAGGCATGGACCTTTGCCCCAGGGATCCAGGACCAGATCATCGGGGATGTTGCCATCCCACCAGTGATCATGGTGGATGCTGCGTACCTGCTCCTTCCTAGCTGATGCGCCCCTTCCTGGGGCACCTGGATGCTCGGCAGCAGCGCTACAATGAGGCAGTCACCTGCTGCCAGTGCACTGTTGAGTGGTCATTTGGCCAGCTGAAGGGGCACTGGCAGAGCCTTGCCATCTGCCTGGAGGCAGTGCTGCAGCACATACCCCACATCATCGCTGCAGTTTATGTCCTTCGTAATGTGCAAAGGACCCAGGGAGAAATCTTTGAGCCCAAGTGGATGGAGGAGGCTTGCCGTGTATCACACAACACATCCAGTTACAGCAGCAGCAGAGCTGACCAGTTCGGAACAGTGTCGCAGATGAAGATCACCCCCTCCGATGGTGGCACATAGGAGTCAGAGTGAATGAGGCCATCACTGCCTATCTTCAGGACCACCCCCCAAGTCGGGCACCAGCCTTCTCACTGCCTATGCCAGGCCACCTGCCATGGGGCCTCCATCCCCACCCACTGCCAGGACTGCAACAGCATAGGCAGTGTGGCTGTTGTGAAAACAAAATCAACTTTCTTTGTATTCCCCCTCCCCAAAACTTCCCCAACACCAAAAGCTCAACACTGCAACAGTATCCCACACGAGACCCTCCACAACCCCACCATCATTCATCCAGTTGTCCCCTGTGCACAAACCCAGAAATACACTGCAACTATTTACCCAAGAACAAGGGGGAAAAGAGAGTCTTTAGGGGCAGGGGTAACACCAGGGGAGGAGGCCCCTTAGACCTGGGCCTGGTCTCGGTTCTGTATGCCACCACCCTTTGTGCAGATGCCATGCCGTTGTGGCCAGGGCCCCAGCTGCTCTGGTGAGGAGGGTGTGCACTCTTCCTCAGAGGCAGACACTACAGTTAGGCCTGGGACAGGGAAGCAGGAACAGCACTCCTCCCTCCTCTCCTGACCCCCACTTCTCTGCTGTGCAGGCCCAGCCTTTCCAGCAGAACAGCCTCCCCCCCTTGCCAAAACTCCCAGCTGGATGGAGCTGGTCCCGGCCAGGAGGGCAGGGGGGAGGTGGTAGTGTCACCAGGGCTGTGCCTGTCAGGCTGCAGCTCTGCACCTACTGGAGCTAGTGACTGAGGGTCCAGGGGCTGTAGAGCAATGCATCTATCCTGGTAACAGGAGAAGCTGGGCACTGCAGGCTGGGCTAGCTGTAACGCTTGTCCCTTCCAGGTGGGGCCATGCGGAGGCCATGGGCAAGGTGGGGGCCCCCTTTGGGCAGCAGGCCACCCAAGCACACACTGGGAGGGGACAGGCAACCCCAGGATGGCCATGGTCCTTGTCAGGGTGCCAGCCCCACATTGCTCTGACTTGGGGGCCATCTCCCTGGCCCTGCACCCAAGCGTGAGGCTACTCCCTGGGGACCCTAGCCAAGGCCTGTTCGTGCCCCATGCCATGGTTCTGTAGCTGAAGATGGCCCTCCATTTCCTCTCTCTACAGACAGCCCGTCTGCCAGGGGAGAGGCCACTGTCCAGCGCCTAGCAGCTGCCCGGCCACTCTCAGGCACTCTAGGGGCCATCCGGATGCGCCACCTACACCGGGCGCAACGCACGCGGCGGGACGGCATCCAGGAGGAGCTGCTCCGGGCAGAGCGGGCACACCTCCGGGAGGCCCGGGAATACCGCCAGCGGGTCCTGGCTGAGTTCCGCCGCTCCCGCCATGACCAGGCACTTTTCCTGGAGGAGGTGCGGGCCGGGAGGGTGGCACTGCAACAGCTTTTGGCAAAGATAATGGAGGAGCGGCAGCTGGCCCAAGACAGCTACGAGGAGCTGAGGCAACTGCAGGCCTCCATCAACACTGCCATTCAGGAGAAGCTCAGGGTGTCGCAGCAGCTCCTAGCCGCCATCCCCACCCTGACAGCTCATACTGCTGTGCCGCAGCCCATGCCAGCCCCAGTATTGGCTCCTGGACCCCCTGACCAGCCCACGTTCCCATCACCAGGGGCAGGTCCCAGCTGGGAGCATTTTGCCGGGCTGGTGGCTCAGGTGGTACCCCAGCAGCCCCCACAGGCCTGCCACAGCCATCGAGAGGTACCGCTCCTGCCTCCCCGCTTCCTGGTCCCGGGCGTAGCTGCAGCATATGCCTCTGAGGAGGAGCACCCGCTGCCTTCTCCAGAGCAGCCAGGGCCCCAGCCACGACAGCATGGCCTCCGCACACGGGGTGGTGGCACACAGGGCCACGGCTAGGCTCAGGGCTGAGGGGTTGCCAATCTCTGATTCCCTCCTCCCTGTGCCTCCTCCCCTGGTGTTACCTCTGCCCCTAAGGACTGTCTCTTTCCCCCTGGTTCTTATGTAAGTAGTTACAGTGTACTTCTGGCTTTGAATGGTTTTGTGCAGGGGGGGTGGTGGGACTGGGTGAATGGTAGTGGGGTTGTGGAGGGTCTTGTTTTGGGTATTGTTGCAATGCTGAGCTGTTGGTGTTGGAGAAGTTTTGGGGAGAGGGAGGGGAAATAAAGTTGATTTTGTTTTCACAAGAGCCACACTGCCTATGTTGTTGCAGTCCTGATAGTGGGCGGGGATCCTGGACCCCCTGACCAGCCCACGTTCCCATCACCAGGGGCAGGTCCCAGCTGGGAGCATTTTGCCGGGCTGGTGGCTCAGGTGGTACCCCAGCAGCCCCCACAGGCCTGCCACAGCCATCGAGAGGTACCGCTCCTGCCTCCCCGCTTCCTGGTCCCGGGCGTAGCTGCAGCATATGCCTCTGAGGAGGAGCACCCGCTGCCTTCTCCAGAGCAGCCAGGGCCCCAGCCACGACAGCATGGCCTCCGCACACGGGGTGGTGGCACACAGGGCCACGGCTAGGCTCAGGGCTGAGGGGTTGCCAATCTCTGATTCCCTCCTCCCTGTGCCTCCTCCCCTGGTGTTACCTCTGCCCCTAAGGACTGTCTCTTTCCCCCTGGTTCTTATGTAAGTAGTTACAGTGTACTTCTGGCTTTGAATGGTTTTGTGCAGGGGGGGTGGTGGGACTGGGTGAATGGTAGTGGGGTTGTGGAGGGTCTTGTTTTGGGTATTGTTGCAATGCTGAGCTGTTGGTGTTGGAGAAGTTTTGGGGAGAGGGAGGGGAAATAAAGTTGATTTTGTTTTCACAAGAGCCACACTGCCTATGTTGTTGCAGTCCTGATAGTGGGCGGGGATGGAGGCCCCTGGGTGGGTGGCCTGGCATAGGCTGTGAGAAGGCGAGTGCCCTACTGGGTTGGGGGGTAGGTCAGCAGATGGGTGGTGATGGCCTCACACACTCTGGGTCCTGCATGCCGCCATCAGAAGGGGTGGTCTTTGCCTGCAACACTGTTCCTGGCTGGTCGGCTCTGCTGCTCCTGTCACTGGATGTGCTGAGATACATAGCAAGCTTCTCCATCCACTGGGAGGATGGGGAACCCAAGGGCTCCAAACCGCCACCTCTCTGGGGTCGACCACCGGATGACCTGGTTAGCCAGGCTGTCCTGGATGGCCCCACAAATATCCAGGATGGCCAAGCAAGCACTAGACTTCTCCACTACAAACTGGTGGGCCACGTACCTGAGGCTGGCAGGCATGACCAGCTTTGGGATGGCTATGGCCATACATTTCTCCAGGGTGAGGACTGGGTGCATCATGGTGTCCTACTGCTTGATGTTTGGGGCCAGCTGGGCCACCCAGTGTCCATCCCAAGTGGACAGGACTGTGCTCCCACCAGTATTTACTTGTGGCCCAGGCCCAGATGTGGCAGCAGATGTTGGGAGGTGACGTCAGGATCTTCATCCTCCCCCTTGGTCAGGTCTGGGCTGGCAGTGGTGGGGCAGAGGGCAGCAGCAGGGGCCAGCAGGATGGGCTCCCTGGCAGAGGCAGCTGGTACTTGCAGACCTAAGCCAGGCAGTTGACTCTGACCTAAGGCCAGTCTCCCTGGGTGCAGTGGTGCTGCTGTGCCACAGCATGCTGGCAGCTGGTCCAGAGGTTCAGGCAGGTCTGCTGGAGTGTCCATACTTCAGCACAGGCAGCCGTGTGGTCCCTGTCTGGCTCTGGCAGGCATGCATCCATGGGGCCGCAGGTCCAAGGGGGTAGATGCTGTAGCAGGTGGCAGCAAGTCTCAGTATGGCAGCAGTGCCCACTGCCAGACTGCTGCAGTACAAGGACCGCTCTGCAGCAGCCCAGCTGGGACACGGGGCTAGTGTCACCAGATACCAACTAACCAGACCTAAGAAACTCCTGAGGGCAAGTTGCCTTGAGCTGCTCACCAGGCCACCTGCTTATATTGCTGGGGCCAGCACAGTTGTTGGCCCCAGGCTCCAGCTTCCCCTGGCTGAACAGCTAGGAGCTGCTGAGCAAGGGCAGTTGCCAAAAGTGGCACAATTTGTTGCAAAACAAAATGCACTCTGAGGCACAATTTACCAGCACAAATTTGTGCCACTACTGTTTGTGGCACTACAAGCGCATGCCCTTGCATATGTGGACATGTCCAGGATGTGCAAAAAACAGGCATAATGATTAGCCACAGGTAAAGTAGAGGGAAAAATCACAGTCAGTGTCCTGCAGCTGCTTTGTGGCACTGAGCAGCACTGATATCCTGGTGTCCTGCCCATGCCCTTGCCCCTCACTTCTGACCCACAGCCCCTGCCTGCCCATCATTTGCTCGCTCTTGGCAGCAGCTCCCTCCCTGGACCAGGACATGGGTCCAGCCTCAGCTCTCCCACCTGCAGCTTTGTGGCTCTGAGCAGTGCCAGCCCTTGCTCTTTTGCCCCCTACGCCTGTGCCCAGGCCCCAGCAATCTCCATGTCATTCCTGGGAAGCCCTTGATGGGCTCAGGGACTGGGCTGGGAAAGCCCCTTCCCTTCCATGCCGGCCTCCCCCTGCACAAGCTGCTCCAGGGGAGCAGGAGGGCTACAAACCCACCTCTGGCACCTGCTTCTACCCGCAACCCCTACACTCCCTGCACCTCTCTCTCACACCCTGCTGCCACCCCTGACCCATCACATACACGCATAGATCCCGCTGCCACCCACCTGGGCTGATGGTGCACAACTCCTGTGGCTCCCAGGCCACTTGCCATCAGGTTAGGCTGGCTCCATGCCTCCATGTGCAGCTCCCCGCTGGAGTGCTGGAAGCCCTACATGGAGGCACAGAGCGGGCCCAGCCCAATGGTGCGTGGCTCCCACCTGCAATGCCAAAAGCCCCATGTGCTGGCACAGGGCCAGCCCAGTTGGGGCCAAAGGCGCGGGCCAAGGACCCAGGCCAGCTTGGCCAGAGTTCAGCACCACCGGGGGGGTTCTGCCTGTAGAGGGCCCTGAGCGCCCTGTGCGCCTGCTGCTACTGCTGGTAGGGGCTGTGCGCCATGGGGGAGGGGGCCACATGGTCGCTCTCCCCACAAACCCCACACATGTGCAGCTCCCAAGACTCAGCCATAGCCATGTACTGCTAGGGAGCTTTGCCTGCCACTGGCCATGAGCGCCCCGAGGGCTTGCTGCCTGCTGCTGCATGCCATGCCCCACTTGTATTTTCTCCAGCACACTGAGGCAATGTGCTGGAGCAGCAGGGAGACACAGCAGCCATAGAGACATTCTGGCCACCTGCCAGAGTGTCTCCTCGGAGGACCAGCCTCCAGTGGCTTCTGGGCACTCTCCCGATGAGGAGGGGCATGACCACCACAGTGCCCAGCTAGAGGTCCAGTACCTCGGATGCAAAGCACTTACTCTTCACCAGGGCTGGCAGTGAGGAGTTCTGAAACGTGGGTGTCGTGGACACTGCCTGCCCAGCTGGTTCTCACGTTAGTGAAGGCACTATAGTAGTTGAGGATGGCCTAGAGCACAATGGAGTGGAAGCCCTGCCAGCTGTAGTAGGGGTGGTCACCATGGGGTGGGCAGGTGATGGGGATGTGGGTCCTGTCCAGGTCCCCAACGCACTGGGGGAATCCCAGGGCACAGAACCCCGTCACTACTTCCAGGGTGTCATGCACGCAGAGCATGGTGTGCCCCAGAATGTCCTGGAGGGTGCCACACACCTCCAGAATGGCCTCCTATAGTTGCCTTGCCCACGCTGAAGAGGTGGCCAACATAGTGGAGGTTGGCAGGCATGCCCAACTGCAATGGCAGCCGGATATCTGCAGGGAGGGGCTGCCACATGGTGGTGTCCTGCTCCCCCAGGTGCAAGCGGAGCTGCTCCAGGCTGTCCAGGAAGGAGGCTCAGGTCATGCGGAACACCTCTAGCCACTGCTCCTCATCCCAGGTGTGCTGGATAACGTGCAGCCACCAGTCCTAGCTAGCCTGGCAGGCCCAGAGGCGGCAGGGCTGGAGGGTAAGGATGGCCCTGGCTATGGTGTCCTGGAGCCCGTCATTGGTGTCCCTGCCGGGGTGTGGCCAGCAGAATGGGGTCCAGGTGGATGCTGCATGGAGGCAGCGGCCCTGGGAACCAGGCCGGTGGTCGCTGCATGTGGGGGAGCCGGCAGGGCCCAGACAGCTGTGGGCCAGCTGGCAGTGGGCCAACAAGAGCCATGGGCCCTGGGTGTCAGGGGCAGGGGCTGGAGCAGCTATGGCATGGGGAGGCAGAGGCTGCAGCAGGAGAGCTGCCAAGTGCTGCCCCCATGCTCTGCACACTGCTTCTGAACAGAAACACGGGAACAGGGAGCGGGGCTGGCTTTTAAAGATGGCCTCTGGCTGCAGGGGTGTATTGCAGGGCTCCAGGATGCAGAAGCAGTTTGTTGCTAGGAGCAGCAAATCTGCTCCTATGTCCCTGCATACATAGACTCCTGCCCAGGAGTGTTTACTCATGAGTAGTGTACTCGCAAGTAATCTGGTCCGGCATCAAATGCATGTGTAGACATTCCCCCAATATCCAATCTAAGCCTACTTTGCTTTATTTTCAAGCCATTGGTTCATGTCCTGCTCTCTGCAGCACAAGAGAAAAAGTGTTCTACCTCTTCTTTATGGCAGCCTTCCAGATATTGAAGACTACTATCATGTCCACTCTTACATATGAACAATCTGGGAATGATTCCAATACAGCGCAATAGCTCTAGCTTTTACACTGCTTCATCAAAGGTTAAAGTTAGAGCGGTTTTACTGCATTTGTATCACTCCCCGCTCCATATACAACTGTTAAAATATAACAGCTGCTGCCCACTCCTAATCTGCAACTTCTTTTTTGAAACAACTCCTGATGTATGTGTGTCCATAGCCATAGACTACTCAAACTGAAGCTTTTGGAGGAAGGATTATATTTTTGTTACGTGTTTGTAAAGCCCTTAGAATAGTGTAATCCTGGACCAGGAACAAGGCTTCTAGGTGTCATCACTGTGCAAATAATAAATAAGAGAGTAATAAGGACATTTTTTTTTTTTTTTTAGTAAAAAGAGCTTTTTACCAAAAGCTTCAATAGACAGATTGAATTCAATCACCCCATCCTAATTAATAAACTAGGCGACTGTGGCATAGATGCCTACACAGTCAGATGGATTGCAGATTGGCTGAAGGGTCGCACTCAGAGGGTGGTGGTGGATGGATCATACTCGACTTGGGGGGAGGTGGGTAGTGGAGTCCCCCAGGGCTCGGTCCTGGGGCCCGCGCTGTTCAATTTCTTCATCAGCGATCTTGATGCTGGGGTGGAAAGCAACCTGTTTAAATTCGCTGATGACACCAAAATTTGGGGGGAGGTGAGCACGCTAGCAGGGAGAGAGAGATTGCAGAAGGATCTGGATAGGTTACAGGGGTGGGCAGACAGGAACAGGATGCGTTTCAATACGGACAAGTGCAGGGTGCTGCACTTGGGTAGTAGGAACCAGCAGCACACTTATACGATGGGGAACTCCCTACTTGAGAGCACGGAGGCGGAAAGGGATCTTGGTGTCATTATTGACTCCAAGATGAACATGGGCCGACAATGCGAGGTCATGGTTGGCAGGGCTAACAGGACCTTGTCGTGCATCCACAGGTGCATCTCGAGTAGAGCCAGGGAGGTGATCCTCCCCCTCTATGCGACGCTGGTCAGGCCGCAGCTGGAGTATTGTGTCCAGTTCTGTGCGCCCCATTTCAGGAGGGATGTGGACAACATGGAGAGGGTCCAGAGGAGGGCCACCCGCATGATCCGGGGACAACAGGGCAGACCCTACAGTGAGAGACTGCGGGACCTGAACCTATTCAGCCTCCACAAGAGACGGCTGAGGGGGGACCTGGTGACTGTCTATAAACTCACTAGGGGGAACCAGAAGGGTTTGGGGGAGACGCTGTTTCCCCTAGCCCCCGCTGGCATAACAAGGAGTAATGGGCACAAGTTGATGGAGAGGAGGTACAGATTGGACATCCAAAAAAACTACTTCACAGTTAGGGCGGCTAGGAGCTGGAACCAACTTCCAAGGGAGTTGGTGCTGGCCCCTACCCTGGGGATCTTTAAGAAGAGGCTGGATACTTACCTGGCTGGACTCATTTGAGTCCCGTTTTTGTTTTTAGGGTTTGTGTTTTTTTTTTGGGTTGTTCTCCCGCCCTGGCGGGGGGTCGGGCTAGAAGATCTATTAGGTCCCTTCCAACCCTAAAACTATGAAACTATGAAATCTTAATTCCAGGCCAACTCAATTCTTCCTGGGACTGTTTTTAAATTAGAACATTTTAGTTAAAATATTTAAGTTAGGCCCTTACCCAAGAAACTGTTTTTTTCTTTACAAATATATGGGACCTTGTTGGCTGATTTTTGTATCGGCAAACTCTAGGTTTTCTTACTTCAGTGCTGATGACAGCTATTTTCTAATAGCCACAACTCTGTTTTGAGGGGTGTTTTCGTTCTGCTGAAACGGTTCTTGGTGACATCAGTGATGAAGTTTGTCTACAAACAATGAAGTAAAATGAGCCGTGTTCGTTTCAGCTCCATTAATAACTCGGGACCCTAGAGAAGCAAAAGGTCAGAAATGAAACATGATGATCAAGTTTCTGAATGTTACAAATAAGCAAGCTGAATTAAAAAGATTGCTTTAGTTAGTGTAATATTTATTACAGCTAGATATTTTAGTACGTAGAACTAGGATCATCAGACACATTCACTTGGTATCACAGGCAAGGCTTTCATATCATTTTCATAAACTGTTCAACCTCCTTCCTAAAAAGTATCTGATTACTTAGGTTTTTTGGCCCCCTGCTCATTCTTTTGGAAGGCTGTTTTAGAAACTCATTACTCTGATGGTTACAAATCCTTTTCTAAATTTATTCATAACCAGTTTATACCCATTTGTTCTTGTGCCAACATTGTCCTTTAGCTTTTCCTTCCCTGGCATTCCCCCTCCTCCTCTGCTGATGTATTTATAGACACTAATCATATCCTGTCCCTGCCTTCATTTTTCTGGACTAAATAAGCCAAGCTCTTCCAGTCTCCTCTCCTGTGAAAGGCCATTTATTCTCCTGACTAGAGGTATCAGTGCAGCTAGTGCTACCTATCCCAGCTTCACACTGCAGTGTCATGGCTACATTCAGAGTTTAACTGGCGTTTAATCAATAGCTAACAATTATAGATAAAGCTTTATTAATGCAAAAACCCCATGAGGTAATGATTGTCTAAGTAAAGGACTTCAGAATTCGATCATGTGCAGTGCTGCTAACACCACTCCACTAATAAAAATCATGAATTGAGCTCCATAAAGAGAGATTAAAAATGAGGTAATTTTAGTTGCCTTCTGGCTTAGAGCCTTGAGAGATTATGTTTTAAGGATTTTTCCACAATCACATTGGCTAGAATCTTACTTTAAGATGACAATGATTCATAGAAAATGAGAGCTGGAGGGGACCTCAGGAGGTCACATTTAGTCCAACCCCCTGCTCAAAGCAGGAAAATCTCCAACTAGATCATCCCAGCCAAGGCTTTGTCTAGCCAGGTCTTAAAAAACATCCAAGGATGGAGAGTCCACAATCTCTCTGGGTATCCTGTTCCAGTGTTTTACCACCCTCCTCGTGAGAAAGTTTCTCCTAATACCTACCTTCCTTTGCTGCAACTTGAGACCATTGCTCCTTGTTGTGTGTGGTGGAGTCAAGCCCCAGGGGTGGCCATGAAGCCCCCCTGGTGGCCGTGTGACTCCAGCCAGGCTCTGTCTCTAATGTGGCCCTCCCTTAACTGCTATCCTGCCACACCTTGTTGTTATTGAGTTTAAGTAAGGGAGGTTGCCCACGGGCCTTAGAGAGAGCCTGAATCCACGCAAGTCATCAATGGGTCCCTCCCAGACCCTGCTAGTCTCAAGCAGCCTTTGTGCTAAATAGACTCTCTTGGCCTGGCAGTGCCCCTGCAGGGCACTTATAGCCTGAAGGGCAAATTGTGTGGCTCCATTCCACCCCTACACCACAACCCAAGCCTTGCAGGTGTTATGGTAGCATTAGTCCTTCTACTGGGGCCTCGGCCTTCACCTCTTTAATCTCACTAGTCCTTCTAGCCTAGGCCTATTGCGTCGGACCTGGCTTTCAGGCACTAGCTTCAATCTATCACGTTCAATCACCAGGGCCCTGCCTCCCCTCTCTCCACCATGTGGCCCTGCCCCTCTGGTGCTGGGCCTCTGTCTCATTGTGCTCCTGCACCCTGCCCCTCTCTGGGCTCAACAAAAACTCAGGCCTTGAGCCTGCCCCAGGCACAGATCAAGGCAGTTGTGTGCCTCACAGGCACTAATGGGACCTCCATAACTTCCCTTTATAGTTGCAACGCAAACCACCAGTATAAACAGTAACATGCTAATATTATAAAAGCCTTAGTCTGTCTGTCTGTCTGTAATGCTTTATTCGCACTCTGATTGACTGTCTCAGCAACCAATCAGAGTGCTCCAAGAGTGTTCGGACTGAAGGTGGGGGGCGGGCGGGGAGGGGTGCACTGGGCCCAGCCTGGCCCAGCCCTAAAACGGTGGCAGGGAGGGTGGTCGGTGTGGGGTGGGCCCCGCGGCAGAGGGCAGGAAAGGGGGAGCAGGCCTGGCCCCAAAGGTGGGGGGAAAGGGAGGCTGGACACAGGCCTCTGTTGTCCGTCTGTCTGTCCCCCTCCCCTTCTCCCCAGCCATGTCATTCTTGAGGGGCAAGTGGCTAGTTAACCATAAGTCCCTGGACTATAACAAAAAAACCCCAGCAGAAGCATCCCTCCGCACCTTTAAGAGAGCAAACTTTCCCTATCTCCCAGCGGGTATATCTTCCAGCCCAGGCCTATACCCTAGCCTATACCCTTGGCCCCCTTGGGCTCTCAGACCCTCCAGTCCCATGCATGGCCTCTCCCCAGGCTCTTGGACTCTCTAGTCACGTATGCATCCCCTCCTCTGGGCTCTCAAACCCACTGGTCCTGGCTCGGCCTTTCCCTGGGCTCATGGACCCCCTGGTAAGCACCTCAAACCCTCTAGGGGTTAGCATAAAACAAAGACCACTTGGGTCTTTCTCTGCCCAGGGAACTTGCCTCTGTTCCTGGCCTGCGGTGTTTAGCTAGGTCAAGGTCCCTTCAAGAGCCCTGCTGCCAGGAGCTCCTTGCTTCATGGTTGCTGGAGAAAGACTACTTGACCCATGCAGGCCCTAGGCTTAAATAGCTCCAGCTTGAGCCCTCTTCCAGTCCAGTGTGTCCTTTAGCCAGTGAGTCCTTAAAAATGGATTCCTTGAGGACCTGCTCCATGATTTTTCTGGGAACTGAAGTGAGGCTGACTGTTCTGTAGTTCCCCGGATCCTCCTTCTTCGCTTACTTAAAGATGGGCACTATATTTGCTCTTTTCCAATCATCCAGGCCCTCTTCCAGTCACCACAATTTTCCAAGGATAATAACCAGCAACTCTGCAGTCACATTGGCCATCTAGTCATATAATTCCAGGAGCTGGGACTTTAAGAAAAGCACCAAATATTGCAAGATTTAGCAATGTAGCCAGTGGCATATATACTACAGGCTATTCAGACCGCAGCTTCAAGTTTGAATTACGCTTACCCTGCAATTCATTCCATGTAGGCCGATACCTGCATCAGCGTGGAGCCCTATTGATTTAGGCATCATTATGGATTATATTCAAAAGACATATATAGAATTATTCTTTGGATATGTCCTTCAAAAGGATACTGGTCTTGGTAGAAGAGAAGTGTTTATCTTAGCGATTAGTTTAAGGAAAGGGATATTTTGAAACAACAAAGAGGGTGAGAGTTATATTTTGTCCCAGGTACAGACAGATGTCTAAATGCCTTTGAAAACAAGTGCCATAGAAAAAATAAAAGGTATCACATTAAGTTAATTTATAACAAAAGAAGACTAGATTACAGGAGGTTTTGGAAACTCAATTCTTGGAAGTTTTGAAATGCAAGTCAGGCAATCATTTGGGTGGGACAGTTCAGACAAGAGTGTTTGTGCCTTTATCAGGGAGTTGCAATGGATGAGCTTCTGAGATCTCTTTGAGCCCTATTTTTCTGATATTCTAATTGTGCAGGTTGACCACTGAGTTCAGCAGCTTTTGACTTCTGAAAAAAGGTGGATGTATGTGTGAAGAATGAATCCAAAGCAGCAGCCATGGTGGGTATGCCACTGGGCAGGTGGAGGGAAACTCCCACCAAACAGTGCCCAAAAAAGGAAAATCTCTGGGGTTGCAGTGGACATGCCAAGAACAGCCCAGGGTAGATCAGCCAAGATAGATGGCCATAACCAACCCAGGCAAGTGTACAGAGGATACAGGTTCAGAGCTTAGCCTCTAAGGGCTCGCAAACACCACATCTTCCAAGCATCTTGGGAGGCACACTGCTCTTACTCACCTGCAGCAAGCCCAGAAATGTGACTCTAGGTGCCTTGCCAGGGGCTGCTTTCATGTATGCGGGAGATCAAGGACCAAGAGCAGCCACAGAGGTACACCTGCAGAGCAGCTCCACTGCTGCCTTTCTGAGTTAGGTAGGAGCAGGCAGGGGAGGCCGGCTCAGGAGTGCACCACCAAAGAAGCAGAGAAGACCGATAACACATTTTAAGCCAGGCCTACAGGTGAACTTCCTATGCCAGGCAGTGACTCCCCCAAACAGACTGAGATGCACCACATAGGCTGCCTCATAAACTGTGTAGGTCCATTCATACAGCGCCTTTCGTGGATTAATTAGCACTGGTCAGGCTAATTGGGCTGTCACTGTACACTGAATCTCTCCGGACATAGGTACACTGCTTCCATTTTAGGCAACAGTTCACACAGAGCAGCACAGTGTGTCTGAGAGACAACAGCCTGGCATAGTGATTTCACTGCGTAGACATGCCCTTAATCTCTGTTCCTGGGATACTAGTAATGGATTAAACCAGAAGGAATCTGGGCCATTATTTTAACCCAGTCTTGTTCTTTGATGTCTTCGTTCAGTGTTTGTTTCCACCCCTTGAGTGAGTCTCTCAATGCTCTGATTTTTAGGAAATGTGTACTGATTTAATATCATCAGAGCTCATTTCCTGTCACTCAAATGCATCCAAAGGCTGCATAATATAAGCATGTACAGAGATTTGGCCAAGTTTGCATTGAAAGCTGAGGACCCAAAAGGGAATTTTTTCCCCAAAGAAACAGATATGCAATGTAGTTCATTATCCATTCTTTCACCCTCAGTTCTGATCCAGTTACACATTTTTCCAGAATTATGGAATTGTTCAATTGTTGCCTTGAACTTTTGTAACCCTGGCTTGCAAACAGTGAAGGAATTTAGGATTTGTTAATATGAACCTGAGACTGCAGTTTATGGCTGTTCAGGCTTATAATAAACTACCTACTGCAGTTCCAGCTCATAGTGCTTGTGTCTCCTGCAGCACATTAAAAGCTCTCTGCCTGTATTTTGCAAGGTTCCTTCTGAAAATCTTGCTATGAAACCAATATTTCTGGTTTAATAGCTGACATTTCAAAGTGCTCTAACATTGAGATGCATAGTGAAATTGGAAACGTGTTACTGCAGGAACTGGGGTTAAGTTTGGGGTTCAAATTTGGGTTGCTGCAGTGAGGTTATTTGATCCAAGCCCTCCCAGTATTTGGCCCTCAATATTATGAGCCTTTCTTAAATACTTGCACATAGTGGCCACGTCCAGACAAGCACAGATGTTTGGTTCTCCGGGGACATCTAGCAGCAGGACACCTTGTGCCATTGCTAGTTGTCCCCAAGGAGTGCCCATGCCACATGCGCTCAGCCACACAGCAGGTTACCCGGGGTGGGGTAGGGGAGGCTGGGGCCAGCAATTGTGCGGGCCCCAGCAGCCTTACCTGGGATCCTGGGGGCCGGGGAAGCTGCAGCCATGTCACTCCTGGAGCTGGGAGCCTGGCCAGCAGCTGAAGTGTGGCTCTGGCCACCCAGGCTCTAGTTTTGGGTGGCATGTGCTGCCTCCATGTGTGCCACTCCATTTTTTTCTGTGCAGGTTTTTTTGACCCCTGCATCTCCAATCTAGGGGTGAAAAAAACAACCTGTACTGCAAGGTAGCAGCTCAGTAAATGCCTGAATGTGCAGTATGGATACAGCCAGTGAATTTATTTTGAATCTTGGCATACCACAATAGCAGGGTATATTTTTTTTGCAGCTTTGGAGCCCACACCTTCTTCAGTTACAGATGTCCCTGCTTTGTAGGAGCTGATTTTAATATTCAATTGCTCTAAGACTCCCAGTTATGTCAAAATTGTTTTCAAAATTGGTATTTCACAACCGGGGGTAAAGTAAAGGAGGGAGGAGAACACACTTTGAGATAAATGGGGCCATTTGCACCTCTCAGAGCTATTGTGTTATGCTGTGTTCATCTCCCAGCGGTGGGGAGGGGGGGGGCGGTGGTTCTGTTTCATCTGAGCATATTGGAAGGAATGAGCTACCTCACACCTCTGCAATCCTCCTGACGTATATATAACCTTCTGTCCTGCATTAGCACATAAGTGCCATAGTGGGTCAGACAACTGGTACACCTATTCCACTACCCTGTCCCTAACACCCTCTCTAGTCCCCCAAAGTCCCACGACCTTTTGGTTAATCTCCTCCTGCATCTACCAGGGCCAGAAAAGGGAAGTGGATGAGAAGGAACCCAAATGACCCCAGGGCTGCCTTTCCATGCACGTCACTTGAACGGACCCATTGGGTCTTCATGACAACCCAAACTAGCTGTGGCAAAACACACACCATGTTGCATATTGTCGATGATTGCCTGCTGGCTAAGTTCAGCGGTGGACTATGGGAACTGCACGTGGCCACTGAGGATACTATCGCTTGGCTCTGTGATGATTACACGCTGACTGACTGACTTGAGCAGAGTTTAACTGGGTGGCATCCACTGTCTCCTTAGATGCGTTTAAAGGGCAATGGGTGCTAGCCAGATTCTTCTGGTCAGCATCGTCCCTTGGCACCTCAGCTATTAACCAATAACTTGCACTCCTGTTCCTGTTTTCTAGTGAATGATCTGTCTCATGGAATTACTTGTACATTTAGGGGGGAGAGGTGGTTAGCCATGTTAGTCTGAAGTCAGGCAGCAGGCAGGGTAGATTGGCACCTTATAGGCAAACAAAATCAGAGCTGTATAAGCTTTTCTAAGCAATAGCTTACTTCGTCAGATGCTATTAAGGGAAGCAGAGCTAAAGAAAAACAGTGATTTGAATACAAAGGATAGGGAAGAAGGTGGATAAGCCAGGGGTACCCCTGGGAGAGACAAGGTGGGGAAAAGAGAGAAAAGCAAAGTAGTTAACTCATTAAGGCTCACAGAGGTTATAAAAGCTAATTTAGATAATGGGATAAGAATCCATAGTCTTAGTTTAGACATACTAGATACAATCCAGTCATTGGATTATTTTTTGTTCCTCATTTTCCCATTCAAGTTCTTTTTTCAGTGTCACTGGCTAAGAACAGCTACCGTTAAGGTTAGTGATGGATTGTCCAGGGAGGTTCAAATGTTCTGCTACAGACTCGTGTGTCTTTCTGGAACTAATGTCAAATCAGCGTTCATTCATTCTTTCACATAGGGATTGCCCGGTCTGTCCAACAGCAAAGGGGCAGTGTAAGCAGATGATGGCACATATGACAATGGTAGAGGAGCAAGTGAACGAACGTGTGCACTAATAGCCTTCCTCTAGCTGCTGAGAGGGGCTTGTATTTTGTGCTAAACCTAGGCCCACTGTCATTGTGTGATAAATAGGCCTGTCTTCAACAGTGGCAGGTAGTACATGCTCTAAAAGAAGATTATATGAGTGAGACGAGGAGGGACCTGTCCCCTGTCCCACCCTACCTTATGTCAACCATCATTGATTTAAGGCTGTCAGAAGATACATCCCTGTCCTCCAAGAATCTAATTCCTTTTTGACCCTGGTTATACTCTCTTTCTCAACAACCTCTTGAGGAAACAAGACCACCTCCTGTGGCATTAGTCCCTGACATAGGGCATTTATATACGTGCTTCTGGAGGCAGGGGAGGAGCTGTTTAATTAGAGCAGCTCCAAGAGCCACTTTAATTAAAGCACCTGGAGTGTCATGAGTATCAGCACCCCCATGCTGAAAAATGGCAGCAGCAGTGCTTTAACTAAAGCTTGTTGAACAAGCTTTAAAGCACCCCTGCTGCCGTTTTTCAGCACAGGGACACCAATACACATGACACCGGTGTCTGCTGGAGCACAGTATTTACTATTCTCCAGCAGACTCAATTAATTCTATTCTAGCAGCAGACTCCATTAATTCTATTAATTAATACTATTCTCCAGCAGACTCAAGGATTAATTGAGTCTGCTGAAATGTGCCGTCATTACAGCACGTTGGAGTAGCCTCGATGGATGTGTATAGATGCCCATAGAAGCTGAAGTCTGGGACTCCCCTTTACTCCTCCCTCTAGCTGGTAGATGTGCGGCTCACAGCCAGCTGGTCACCCCCACTGGAATTCCCAGGAAGCATCTTCGGGTATGTGCAAACTGCTCCTATTTTCCAGCTTTTCACACCAACTTCCCATTTATTTAGGGCTCATTGCAGGGGGAGACAGTGCAGCTGAGGGAATAACTGCTGCCTTTGGCACTGTGATTACCTAGATTTTCCCCCTGCACTCGGAAATCCTACCCCTTAGCCAGGGAGTTTGAGGCAGCCACCAGAGTCTCAGAGGGAGCAAAGAACAGTAGGCCTTTTACAGATAGTTTCATCAGATAGCCCAAGACCTAAGGACACTTCTGTAAGAACACACTGAGTTAAAACCAGCAATTTTTCCCTAAGGAGGGGTGAACTGAACCCCTCCCTATATGTTATACCAATTCACATTTATGTGTTGGGATAATAAGTAAAATATTTTTCTTAGTCCGTGTAGCACAGATATGTTGTGTAGCATTTTCCTGCGAGTTGTTCACATTGGACCAAGATTATACTTTCTCTCACTCTGATTAATCTTCCATAGATTTGAACTAAAAGGGAGGAACTGACACATCTCAGGCCAAATCTATACTTTGTGTAAGCAAGTTCATTGTCAGTGAGTTCAGTGGAGCTGTATCTGTCAGATTATAACCTAATCTCTTTATTACTGCAAGCTGTACTTGACTGGCCAGAGAGTTCAGCTTTTCTCAGAGGATAAATGTTAAGTGGATATGCTCTATAGGTTATTGTAGAGAAAATGTTAGTGTGATGTTTATATAAGGCACAGGCTTGATTTTACAGTCTTGTGGCAAAACACTCTGATTAAATCAACCTGAATAGAGACCTTATGTAAGGAATGGAGCTGCTGTGCTGCTGCTCTATGAAGAAATTAATTTAATTGCATTTGATAAAGGTAAGAACCCTTAACTTGGTCCAGGTTTACATTCTTCTTGGGGTATTTTGTTGCTTTTGGGTGTGTCTACACAAGACGCTGACTGTGCAGTAGCTGAATACTACTGTGCAGTAGCATTGTGTGACAAAAGCCATGCAAAGACACTACTACACAGTACTATTAGGCTACTGAGCAGCAGCATCACTTAAAAGGCATTCACCAGCGCTCCTGCGCAGTAACTCTGGTTATTGCGTATGCAAGTACCAAATAAATGCACAGTAACCACTACGCAGTAACGCCTCAAGCTGACATGCCCTTTGTGTACCACCTAATCAGATTTAAAAGTTTAGAAATACTGGAAGCCATCTATACACAGGATTCCCAGCGTTCTAGGTCAAAAGGACCAACAGGATCAGCCCCCATGTATGTTTTTCAAAATAACTTTCCTTTTATTAATAATAATGCCTGAGCTTATTAAAATTGAAGAATGCTTAAAATCTGATTTACTTCTCAGCCCTTCTGTCTGTCTTGGGTTTTTTTGTTAACATTTTACTTGCCTTTGAAAATAAAAAGCAATTTGTCAGTTTTACTTTGTTTCCAGTCCTCCTTATTATCACACACCTCTACTTTCTAGTGCAATGTCTAGCTTGCAGAAACTGTAGGGGAAATTCAGCATTGTACAAAATGCTGTTTTCATTTAAATACAAGATGCCCAACACAGTAAAAGTATATCACCTGCTTTATTTAGACCTAAGCTACCTTACATCATTCATTTAGCATACACCAAATGGTTCTAATAGTCATAAAATCACTGTAACTTCATATTCCTTCATCAGGTTTTTTTTCCAACGTTTGACAATTTGATTGATCTGAAATAAAAGACCCCACTTCTACACAGAAGATAGTAGGCTGTGACTGTACATTACCATCTAGTGACCCATATAATTCAGTAGATGTATGGGCTTTCAGTATAATTGTTGAAAACCTCGGGGCAAATATTTGAGAAATGGTAAGCAGCACAATTTAGTACGCATGTCTGTTTTCTTTTTCTTTGTAATTGAGGGAAGAAAGTCCATACTGAGGGGAAAAGAAACTGTTTATAGAAAAATAAACTATTCTGGTTATTATTTGCGAACGTTTCCTTTGCCAATATCAAAGATGTAGGTGTTTTTTAAATACCCTCTCTCTCCTGCCCATCCTAGATCTCTTTCTGTTTGATTCTGCAGAAAAGTAATAATCCCATGTTAGCAACATTACAGTACCCCATCACAATACTTCCTGTGACTTGTCAAATTCAGCATTATGAGTTACATTTTTGTCCTGGATCCACTGTATGTATACATACAATGAGCCGTGTCCAGAAAAAGGGTTAGCAGATACAAGTACTGCACATTTGGATTTCAAATACCATGAGGTTGATCAGTTGGATTTTTTTTAGATCTAGCATGTTGATGCCAGATAATCTCTAAGTCAGGGGTTCCCAAAGTTTTTATGCCGTGGCCCAGCAGTGGCCACAGCCTGGCAAACCACAGCCCAGCAGTCACAGCTGACTGCGGCCAGAATTTACGGCTGGAAGACAGGTAAGGATACCCCCAGGTGGGGGCGGGGGCCAAACCCTACACTGCCACGGGCCCTGTGGAAGGAGCCTCAGCCTCTCCACCCAGCTCTGGGGAGCCACAGTTTGCTGGCCCACAGCCACTTCCAGTCCGGCAGCCAACTGTGCTGTGGACCAGCAGCCTATCCACCACAGCTCGATGCCAGGCCACGGCCCAGGGATTGAGAACCCCTGCTCTAAGTCATGAAAGAACTGAGCCTTGATAATAACTAAAAAAAAAATAAAAAAATCAAAAACAGATGAGAGGCAAAAGAGCTTTGACTGTTTGCAATATTCATTTTTTCCCCATAAGGAGAGTAACTCTTTAAGGAATAGTCACATTATTAGTTGTTTTTTAGATAAAGGGATGCTTCATGCATTTAGGTTCTGACCTTGCCCATGGGATCTAATCTTAAGTCCCTTTGAAGTCAACAGCACTTTGTACTCTGCATGCTAGCAGAAGTTATGGCAAGATCAAGGACTTAGACTGAGACAGAGAACTTGCCCCGGATCTAGCTCTGCATTATGGAAGCTTTGAACCTGCAGTTAAAAAGGGCTTACCTTGACCTGTGAGGTTGGTTGGCATGAAGAACAGTATTGAGATGGAGTAGTTTCACCACAGTGGTATTTCAACCATACCTCATCAACTGATGGATCATGGTGTAGGAAGTATAGTCATGGAAAGAGACAATGTCTAGTTGCCAAAATGACCTCTTGTCCATTGGAAATAGCCACCATGATTGAAGCCACCCATAACCTATCTTGTCAGGCCCTCTGTTTTTTGGCTCTCTCTTTACCAGCTGTGCCAAGTGTTCACTGGCCCCAGCTTAGGATCTCTACCCTGTCTATAAAGCATGTAGTGATGCTATCCAGGTAAGAAATCAAAGTATTTATATTTTTGTAACCGAGTAACATATTATGTTAAACGCCCACTATAAGCTAATATCAACTTTGCAATTTCTTTTCATGAGTTAATGTTCTATATATTCCATCCTATCCTGACACAGAATAAATCACCCTTTAGAAGCATACATATGATTGAAATGATCCTGTATGTGTGTAAGAATGTATTGTGTTTGAAGAGTTATATACAAACATAGGACCAAAGCATAGTTTCCAGAAGATAGAAAGTAGTAGGTACAAGGAATCTACATAAATTAACTAACTGTGCTTAGGTCTTGATCATGTGAGGAAGTGAGCATCCTGAATTCCTAGTGATGGCAATGGAAATGAGGATACTTGGTATCCTACAGACTTGCCTTTCACTAGGGAGGCACTGGTGTGGCATTTCCTGTTGACTGCCACACCACACCATCCTCCCCAGCAGGGTGTAGTTTTAGGTCATTCCCCAGGACCACTACAGGACTACCTGCCCTGGTTTTTCTTCTCCCCTCCAGGCCCCTAAATCTCATGTCTGGGCTCTCTCACCCCTGGCCACTCTATTGCAGCCTCTTGCTCAACACATGTCGTCAGTCCCTGGCCCAACTCTCTCCAACCCCTTATAGGATGCCTCCCATCCAGAGGAGGAACTTCAACCTCCTTCATAGCAGCCGGCATATTGGCTGACCCCTACCCTCTTTCAGCTGTGATGTCACCCCCCAAAGAGGGGACCTGCAGCCTCTTCTAGGCTCTGACCCCACCTCCAGGCCAGTCAGGGTACCAGATAGGTCTCCACAGCCCTGGCCTGCCCCTCACAGTAGACTCAATTGCCCTTTTGGCCCTAGCCCCCTTGCAACCTTGTTCAGAGAGTCAGTCTGCCAGCAGGTGACCTCTCTGCTCCACAGGGGTCCGCACCATAAATCCATCAACTCTCCTGGGCTTGCCTCAAGCCCCAGAGATCTTAGATGAAGCAGCCCTTCCCTCCATGGGGCTCACCTGAGCCCCTGGCCTCACCCCTGCCCGTTCTAATCAGGGGTTTGCCTAGCCCTTGTGAAGGGCCACAACTCGAAGCCCCTTTTTGCAAGGCTGGCTTCATTCTTCCCTATGCCCAAAGCCTTCTCCCCAGGGCTTGGGACACCCCTGGGTCCCTAGGAACCTCCTCCATCCCTATAGCTCCTACCCTAGATGTCCAGGATATTCCTGGGAGTAGCAGTACTCCAGCCAGGAACTGTTACTCCAGCAGCATCCCAGCAACAACTACTGGCTGTGCTCCTCAGGACCTGCTCTTATGCTGGGGCTGCACTGCCCTGCTCCAGTCAGGCGGCCCGCTGGCTGTCATGTGACCAGCTGATTGGCTCTGCCGTCACCCGCAGCCTGCTCAGGCCCTTAAAGTGGCAAGCACCTACAGATCCACCACCACAGGTAACAAATACTAAATGGTGAAGAGAAAGTAAATAGGGATGTATTATTTACTGTCTATTTGCTAGGGGTCACAAAAGGAAAATAGTAGGTGGTAAGTTTAACAAAAGGAAGTTGGGTTTTTTTAATACAGCATGTCATTAAAATGTGGAACTCATTGCCACCGGATGTTGTGGAAGCTGACAGTTTAGCCAGATTAAAAGAAAAGATTGGACAGATTCTTGGAGGAAAGATGCATCAGTAGCTATTAAGCATGGGAGTTAGGGGTACAGCTTCTGAATCTGAATTTCCTGGATCTTAAATGCTGGAGGCTGCAAGTGAGAGAGAAACACTGGAAAAAAGTCCTGGTCGTGCCCAGTTCACTCCTCCTATCAGCATTCATTTGTTGCCATTGTGTGACACACTCACTACCACTGTGCGACACTGTGTGATGCCAGATGGACCTATAATCTGACCCAGTAAATGGCAGTTCTTATGTTCTTAGTGGTTAGACTGACTTCTTTTAACAAGAGTAAAGGGAGATAGTTGCAATAGCCAATAGAATATCTTTTCGTATTTAAACGTTGTCTCTTTTATTTTCAAGATTTTAGGGAATAGCTATCCAATTCTGCCCTCACTTGCACTCCACTGAGATTGTACCAGGATATATGTTTGGACAGAGATTTGAGTAAGTGTATTTTCACAAGAATTCTTACATTGCAGGTAAATGAAGATGTCTGACTGACCGAAAGAATCTGTTCCCATGTAGCAAATGTTCCATTATCTGCACTACAAGGCTTTCTGAAGTATATTTTTTCTATCAGAGTTGCATATTTTAGATTCAGCTGTTAAATCCCAAATGGGGAATTAAGTACCAGCTATTTCCATTTTAAAGGAAAAACTCAACAAATAGCTGAGACAAGTCAGAAAAACTTAGGATCACAATAATCCTTGTAATTCAGTTTTTTAAAATGTAGTATTTATTGATATCTGTTAAAATGCCAGTTCCCAGTATTGCTTGTCTTGGTGCAATGGTGTTCCATGCCTGCTGGGAAAATAGGACCTGCAACCTCTAGCGAGCTGATACTGTTGGAGGCATGAGGCTTTTGTATCCCTTTTTATACTGAGGAACACTGTAAAATAATATTTTAACAAACAACCCAGACAGCAAAAGTAGAGTCCATTTACAGTCAGCTCATTTCAAGACAGGCGCAGCAGCAAGAAGTAAACTGCAGGAGAGGGCTTTGGTGGAGCTGAGCTCTCCGTGAGGATGACTCATCTTCTGGGACACCATTGTTCAAGCAGGAAGCTAAGTGGGCCGTTCCCCCCGTTCAGGTTTGTGAATGGAAGCTGTAGGCAACCTGCGCCTTCCCTTAGAAACATCAAAATCCATCTCCCACTCAGGTGTCCCAGTTCTTCATTGCCTGCCTCACTTTCTTCTCCAGAAACACTTTTTTCAACATATACCTAATATTCAACTGAAGCAAACTTATAAATACCTGCACAGCATGTAAGAGAGAGAACATGCATTCTGATTTCTTTTTCTGCATTTTTTGGATTTGAAGAATGTTAAATGCTGCTTTTTTTTTTGTCCTTTGGATAGCTGCTATTTTTTACCACACTGGGAAGAACCCCAAAACAGGAGCTTCTTTCCAGTGAGCGACTATATAAATAATACTGCCAGACCGCAGTCTAAATCCAGAGCACAATACGTAAAAAATATAGGTCCCAATCCTGCAAAAAGATTCACTAAAACAAATTGCCTGTGGAATACTTTACTGACTGCAAAGGAACTCTATGCTAATTAGGGCTGTGCAAAGCTTTGGTAGCTGATTTGATTCAGAGGAGATTTGGTCCGATTCGGACAAATCGGTCCGGGGCATGGCTGCCCTGTCTGGGCAAGCTCCAGCCCTTTAAGAAAAAAAACCTCAAAAAACCTTTGGGCTTACCACTCCTGCCGGCAGGGAGGTGATCCCTGCTGCCCCCATTGCTCCCTGCACAAGGCCCTTGAACCCCGAGGCCGCTGCAGGAGCGGTGAGTCCCGGGGCTTTTCTTGTTGTTTTTTTTCTTAAAAGGGCTGGAGCTGGCCCGGGTGGGACACCCGTGGGGGGCCTGGGGGAATGAGGGTGGGGCCGGGGGGCTTGTGGCAGAGCCCCCCATGCAGCATGGGGCAGCGGAGATCGCCCCCCGTCCGGCAGCACCAGATGAGCACCGGGGCTTTTCTTTAAAGTACTGAGTTGGGGCGGGCAGGGCACCCGTGGCGGGGCTGGGGGAGTTGGCAGGAGTCGGGGGGGCTGGGGGAGCAGGGGGGCTGCTGCAGCCAGCGGGGACTGCTCAAATCATCAAAGCTCTCTGAATCTTTTCTGAATATTCAGAGAGCTTTGAATCAATTTGGACCTTTAATTTGGTCCCCTGATTAGATTCGGATTTGGCGATTCGGCCACCGAATCGGGCCAAATCTCCTCCAAATCGAATCACCACCCGAAGCTTTGCACAGCCCTACTGCCCAGCCAGGGCGGTGGGGGGCAGGGCACGCATTTCTCGGGGAGCAGGGCAGGAGAACGTGGATGCAAACGCGGCTGTGCTGGGAGTGGGAACTCTGCCTTGCTGTCGCCTGGAGTGAGCTGCGCCCATATCGCATCCCCCTCCACGCCAGCTGGGCAAGCAGCAGCAGAGCATAGCCCCTGAGGCTCCCCACGCCAGGGCAGAGGCAGGCACAGCCAGGGAAGCCGTAGGAGAAGCCCCCATGGCTGCCCTGCCCAGCCCCCTCCCCTGCCTGGCCCAGCCTCCAGCACTTAAAAAAAAAAAAAGCCCTGCAATCACCAGTTGCAGCAGCCTCTGAGGGCTTGTTGCAGAACCCCCCATGCAGTGCGGGGCAGTGGGGATTGCCCCCCCACCACCTGGCACCCACATGGCAGCTGCCCCATGGCGCAGGTTCAGCGTGACTCGGCAGGGCGCTGCATGCTGTTCTGATGCTGAGGCTGCTCTGCATATCTGCCGGAGCCATGCGGTCCCAGAGCCCCAGCTCTCAGACAACGCACAGTGCCCCGCTGAGCCGCGCTGCACCCATGCCATGAGGCAGCTGCCACGTGGGTGCCAGGTGGGAGTGGGGATGATCCCCACTGCCCTGCACTGCATGGGGGGGCTCTGCCACGAACTCCCACTCCCCGCTACCAGAGCTGGTGAGTGTGGGGCATTTCTTTTTTTTTTTTTTTTTTTTAAATTGCCCCACAGCTGCAGCTACTGCTGGTGAGTGTGGTTTTATCGTTTTCGTTTTTGTGTTTTTTTAATTGCTGGGATGCTAGGGCTGGGCGAGGGGGCCATCAGAGGTGGGGCTGGGCAGGGGGGGCAATTAGGGAGTGGGGGCTGCACAGGGGTCTCTGCAAGGAGGCCCCAGAGCCCCTGCTGAGTGCGGGATTTTTTGTGTGTGTGGGGTTTTTTTTTGAGCGCCAGGACTAGGCTGGGGCCAGGCAGGGTAGCCATGGGGGCTTCTCCCGTGGCTCCCTCCTGCCCGGGGAGAGGCAGGCATAGCCGGAGGAGCCACCCGGCTGTACCTGCCTCTCCCTGGCCGATCCGTATTACCCAATCTTTCCAAATCAGTGCCGAGACTTCTGAAGCCGATTCAGCTGAATTGATTCAGGACAGTGATCCGAATCTCCGAAACGAATCACTGTCCTCTGAATCGGCCATATCTGAATCGAGTACTTCCCTATTCGCACGGGCCTACTAACTATCCCAGTGCAAGACCATGGCAAACATCTGTATAAACCCTATGATACCTGCTTTAAAGGACTTCTGGGTTCTGCTCTTCATGGTATTACTTTGTGTTTAAGTTACTTAACATCTCTGTATCCTTGGGTTCCCCATCAGTACAAGTATTACTGTGTATTCAGTATGGATGAATTTAAGTGGGAGAACTCCATAAGTCTATCAAGGTTACCAAATAAATTATAATTGTAACAGGAACTACAGCCTGATGATGACTGTCTAGACAGGACGGTCTGAGCTGCAGGCACTGATTCTGCTCTCAATGGAGACTGAATCAGGAGTAATTTCAGTATTGGAGCTACACTGGATTTGTATGAGACAGAGAAAAATTAGGCCCTAAGTAACAAGTATGGATGCAAAGAACAATACCTAGTAACACATAATACTTTTCAGTGTCGTGTATGTAATGGCTGCTGGACTTCTTTACATTACTTTTTCTATGCTCCTGTGTGTCATACAGTACCACTTAACACACCCTGCTTCTTGTGAACTGACTAACTGCACAAACAAATGATAAAGAACAAAAGGGCAATTTCAATGGGCTGTAAAAAAGCTTGTTAGTACAGGTTATTCCATAATGTCTGACTGAATGTGCTCTGAATCAGACCTAGGCTTTTTTCAGAGGAGACAGTGGGAAAGGAATCGTTTGTGTATTTTTCTTTTTTATTGCAATTACCTAGAGCTCTTGTAAATGATTTGTCCTGCTGGTAAAGAGGAAAAGTGCTAAGGTTTTTCATATTTCTCATTGCTCATTTGCCGTGTCATTTGTTAAGGTGATTTCCCTTTTAATCCAACAATGAATACTAAATGAAGAATTCAATTATGAATTAGATCACTTCCTCAGCTTGCGAGTGATACAAGTCATTTTTGATATTCAGTTTCAGGTTTCCTTTACCACAGAGGGCAAAATAATAAATGTAGGTGAATAAAGTTGAAACTTCCCTTCTAAAATCACTAGCTTGCATCAATGTTTATCCTTCACAGTTTATCTATAATTGTTATTAACAACCCCACTGTAATATCTTATGGATATGTGACATATTTGAGGCAAATTCAGATCTAATGTAAATAGATGCAACTGCACTAACTTTGTGGAGTTACACTTGCTTACATCAAATTTGAATTTGGCCCTTTCATTCCAAGGAACCTGACAAAGTAATGGTATTCACCACCACTGAAATGAAACCTTCTCTTGAGTAAACTTGACAGGCAGAAGTGAGAAGGGGATGGGAAATGTTGTCCAAGGACAGAAAGGAATATTCTGCCTTCAAGAAGGGCCATTGCCATTTCAGTGTCCATAGAAAATAGGTTTGGGTTTGGGTTTAAGGTCTGATATGAAACATGCTTCAATAAGTTGTATACCATTCAATTTATCTAATTTGGAAAATTGAGCAATTCAGTTGATCCTGCTGATTTTTTAAGTTATTGTTTCTACATGATTTAGGAACTAAATGATGCCTGCCTCTTTACGATTCAACTAATAGCAGGAAAGTTACAGGGATGTATTTTTCTACATGGTAGACTTGCATACAGGGCAGGCCTAATCTGTCTCTCAACACTGTGATCCATAAATGAAGGAGACTGGTTGGTACTGCTTGCAGTGCAGACTGATCTCAGAGGCCACATCCACGCTAGCATTGATGTTTGGTTCCCTGGGGACAACTAGCAGTGGCACATCAGTTTTCCCCGGGGAACACCTGTGCCATGCATGCTCTGGAACATGTCAGGTTACCCTGGGGGGGGAAAGGTCACCCTGCGTGGCGTATGGAAAGCTGGGTCCAGCACTAGGTAAGGCCAGCCTTACCCTGGGTCCTGGGGGTCTCCCGAGGCTTGAGCAGCAATACTGCCGCTTGGAGCCTGGCCACCAGCTGGACTGTGACTCCAGCTGGCCAGGCTCCTGTTTTGAACTGCACATGCTGCCTCTGCATGCACTGCTCCACTTTTTTTTGTGTGGGTTTTTTTGACCTCTGGATATCCCCCCTTGCAGCACAGAGAACAGATGAACGTGCAGTATGTGGCACTGCAGACGTGTCTACGGTGCCACATACTGCACGACTATGCTTGTCTGGACGTGGCCAGAGAGTCCATTTCTTGATCTACTCCCTTGCCTGCTGAGGTGTCTGTATTGGATAGAGTACTTGTGATAGCTTTCTGAAAGCGTATCAAGACCTGTTCTGCATTACAATCCTGCCAATGCCAAAGGTGCACAGTTCATTTCAAAGACAGAAGGCATCACGGCAGTGTAAAGGCATCCCCAGAAATTCTGAAACCAGACACTCCAAGGCAATCAAAGGGCATTCTTTGCTAAGTTTGCAATTGGGAACCCTAGTCCTATAAGCATGGTATCACCTTCACTCCACACACACATGCAGAAGAGCATTTCCTTTCCTGGATAATAAACTATATAAAAGTGCCATTTATCTTGTTTCAATTAGGGAATCCTCATATAATTGTAGTCACTTCTTTGTCCTGGGATGCCTTGGTTCCTAAACAAGTAAATTGTCACATGAAGGTCTCGGTAATGACTGTTCTTGCCTTGAAACTGGATGTTGGGGAAATTTTAGATTTTCATCGTTTTCAGAATGTTAAATAAGGATATAAGAGTACTCAGATGGGCTGCACTGTTCTCCATATTAAAATATTAGCCTTGCTTCTGCTAATCAAGAGATGCTAACACCTAACACAAAACACTTTGCAAGACAAGGGTGTCACCCCTTCATTCCTGACTTTCCTCAGCCAGATCCAAAAACAAAATCCCTCTGTTTGTCTTTCTTTTAAAATGTGTTTTGGGAGGGTACTCTGGGAAGCATAGGAATAACACCACAGTTACTTTTATAAAAGTCTTACTGTACGATGTAAGACAAGATCTGATCATAATCCATCAATATACCAGATAGCATAAGCCATAATTTAAATCTTAAAAAAAAGAAAAAGATTTTAATTAATATACCTGCCTTATATCATGAAACCCAGATTAATGGCACATTTTTATCTGTAGAATGAAGAAATAGAGAAGCTGCCTTTAGGTGCTAGGAAACCTTAAGATAATACAAGATATATTTTCTCCAGGCTCCATTAAACATGCCTATGAGTAGGGACAGGAAGAGTCATTCTTCCTGTACTGTCTACCACATCTACTACTGGACAGGCTATTTTTTACTGTCTAGTATAGCTGTTTGCTACTTTGCCATATCAATTCCCCTCCTCAGATGCCAGCATTGGCTTTCCTCTTGTCTGCCCCATCATATTCAAGTCACTCATTTTTGCCTTCAAGGCACAACTCCATCCCGCTTACATTACGCATGTATTTTCATTTCCTGTCTGTCACCTCTCACTCCCTGCACTTCTCCATATCCTCCTAACAGCTGCTTTTCTTTCCTTAATTTATTTAGCTGTCAGCTTTGCACCATCTTTCATGATTTTCAAGATCTCTTCATCTTTTGTTTTGCCCCTCTGACCTTGGGGCAGCTTGGCATTCCCCATAAGCTGAGTGTTGTGTCCTTGAAATCATACTTTACAACCTGCTTCTTTGGCAGCATTTCTGCTGTAAGCTAAGAGCTCCTCATTCAGAAATGCCTGATGCAGTTGATCACAGGATGACTAAAAAGGAAAATGAAATCACAGAATGCATCAGAGCCTCTCCAGTAGAGGTGGGGAAACATTCGTGCCATTGTACAAAGTCCTGCTGAGACTGTATGTGGAATACTTCATACAGTTGTGGCCTGGAACAGGTACAGAGAAGGGCTGCTAAGAGAGTAAGGGGAACGGAGAACTTATTTTACAGATAGCAACCATCAGTCCTCTTGGACCATGGTGTATGCATGAGGGCCACCCAGACCTTCAATACATATGCCTGGGCAGGAATCTTTGGAGGACTGGAGGCTGCCCAGACCTTCCAGCCTCCCTTTAGGTCACTGAGACAGAATCCAAAGACCAGACTGAGTCCAGATGTTCGGTGCCTCTATGGATGTATTTGTATAAGTGTCTGGAAATTGAGCCCAGGTCTCCTGTGTGGTAGACAAGGAATCTACCACCGAACCACAGAGGACTCCACTTATTTTACAAGAGAAGACTAAAAGAGATCGGTTTGCTTAATATGGCAAAGGAAGGCTGAGAGAACAGAACATTGGAGTAAAGCTAAAGAACAGTTGATTAACATATTCTGTCTGAAGCAAACCTCTTAACCAGCCTTGAAACCAAATCATGGCATGGTTATCTGTTGTCTTGTACCCACACACAACATGATGAATAATGAGTTGTGGTGGATAAGCATATTTGACTCATTGTTAGGATGATGCATGGTCTCCTCTAGGAGCAATGCATAACATTGCTACAAGCTGGAGTAACCCGTTTAGCTAGTCTTCCTTTCTCCTAGAATGCTTTCTCGCATATGCTGTTTTCATGTCCTCCGGGCACTCTGCCTCCTGCTGTGGCACTATCCCACTCCCCACCTTTCCTAAGAATGCCTATATTCACCAGCCTCTGTGGACAGAAGCTCAGAGCATGTGCAGATCCGCACACTTCAAGTCGCTGAACTGCAGCAGTTGCACCAGTGTGAAGTGCACACTGGGAAGGCACCAGATTGCCAGAGGGATGATTACAGGCAGTAGAAGGGGTGGGAGTATCTAAACACAACTGCCAGCTGCCTGATGGTGACAGATTCTTTAGTCCGCTTAGCAGAAGTGGTGATACTTTGCTGGGAGAAATGAAGGTTTTGTCACTGCAAAGGAGCTTTGAATATGGACACACTCTGAATTTTGCTAGCAGAATCTGCAGTGCAGAGAAGGCCAAAGAGGCTTGGACACTCATTTGACTGTTGGGTTTTGAAAATAGAGACCACGCTGTATACAACTCAGCTGTATTTCCTATAACTGGATCAGCTAAGAATGTTGTGAATGTATTTGGAGCCTGGACACAGGACTGAAGGTGAAAGACAAAAGGCTTTCCTCATTTATCTTTACTTCTACTCTAGTTGCCTTTCTCAGAAGAATGTGACAAAGTAAAGAGAAAATTCCAGTAAAATTCTCTTACCTAGCATCTTTGCAAAGCTGCTTAAAGGACTGAGCTGCAAGAATCTTTAGATCCATAAATGCTCCTTGTTCAGCTTGTGTTTTAGCTTCTGAAACTGGACTTGGCTTGGCCCTATTTCTGAAATGTTTAGCTTGTATGGATCTATCATTCAGCACTATTACAAATGACATAATCTACCATTTAAATCTTCAATCAAGATTTTAATTAAAATACCCATATAATATTACTGTGTGAAGGCTAGTTCAATTATGTCCTTTCAGTTCCAGTGTTTAAGGCAGCAAAGAGAATATTCAAGGTCTTTCTGATTTTTGTGAACTCATTTTCCAGGTTTGAGCTTGACAAATGCTTTTTCGCACAGCTTGCTGCTGCCATTACTTTATTGGAGCCAATGACAGGCTGCTCACTCACTCCTGTTCCCCTTCTTTATCAGCTGAATTGCATTAACATGCCTCCAGGCCAGATCTTTCCAGACACAAGTAACCTCTTCCCTTCCTCGTAAACAGCTGCACACATTCACCATTTGTACTTTACAGAAAAGATTCATTTGAAACATTATACACATAGGAAACAAAACACACTAAGGTTTTTCATTTAGAAAAAAAAAGTCATCCAGGTAAAAGGGACAGAGCAGGAAAAAGGGGGCCTAGAAACCTTGGATCCGGCTGGAAGAAATTCCCCTAGCACAGAAGACAGCTGCAAGCTGTCTTCTAAGGAGCCGCCCACAAGATCTGCCGTAAAGACAGGGCTTGGAGATAGGAGGATGTGTTGCAATAGGGGCTGCAGCAGTTAGCACCGCAGAGGTCTCAGTGGCACTGCTGTGTGTAGGCAGCTGCGAACAGGTGACTATATTTTAGTTTATGTCTACACAGCAAAACAAAGGTGTGATAGTAGCAGATGCAATGCCAATATAGCTGCACTGGCTTCGTCTAGCTAGAACGGGAAACATTAGCAATGTAGAGGCAGTAGTTTTACAGTAGCATGTTCTGTACAAATCCCCCATGGTCCCTGCATACATCTTTTGGTCGGTGGCAAATGCTAAAACGCATGCTGATATCTTCACTGCTATTACGAGGGCGTACTGAAGAGCGAACAGTTTTCCCAACAGCGTTCTGCATGGGTTGATCCTGATGATACCTGCTACCCCTCCTTCAAATCTGGGCTTGCTGAGAATACTGATTCAGAGCTTTTGAAGATCTAAGGTTCCTTCACACTTGCCTTCCTGGTAAATTCAAAAACATTCATCAAAATCTTCACCGAACAGGGGCTTAGCAAAGCAGGCTCAAAAGGTGATTGGGTTGTCAAAACTGCTTGTAAAGAAAGACTATTAATAATTATAGAACAAGTAACTTTGGAAAGTATGTGCCCAAACACAGCAGTGTTTTTCAAGCAAGAGCTTATTTTAAAGATTTTCTCTCTCCTAGGAGCTCCAGAACCAGGGTTGGTTTTTTTTGTTTTTACACCACATGTCATACACAAAATGTTACACTTCATTCCTTTTTAATTAGGTTGCCAGATGGATACCTGGTCTTGTGATACCAAAGTATCAATTTATTGTACCTCCTGTCAAAATCTCTTTTTATTGTTTCTTGAGCTAAAATCCTTCCCCTTCACCAAGGCCAAAGAGCTAGGCATGTAGGCATGGTGCAGAGATTCTGCAGAGGTTAAAGAAAAAAATCCTCTGTGCTTGCCCTTAGAAGTCAATCTACAGCCGTTGTAGGATCCATGAGACCCACTACTTCTGAACCCCATTCCAGAGGGAGTAATGATTGATGGATTACTCTAGTAGCTGCTCCATTACCTCCCTACTTCTTCCATGACTTACTCGTGTCCTGAACACTTGAGAAATTCCTGTATACCTTGACCTTCAAAGGGAACAGATCCCTAAAATCTGGCCCCAGCTCATACAGCAGTACCTGGAACTCTGCAACTACTCATGGAAGAGCAGAATTTCCTTTTCATACTCAATTTTATTCTCTTCTGTTTCATTCTGGTTTTGTTTTATCTCTATTTTAAAAGGATTTTGTCCTAAATTTGACCTGCCTTCTGGTTGTTTTGGGGGATGGGGGGGTTATTGTGTATAGGTGATAATATACCAGCAGAACTGCTACTGTTTGTTTCTGGACTAGATAACTAGGTACAAGCTCTACTTTAGGACATTAGCTCTTACTCCTTGCTGGCACTGAGGAGAAAGCCGAGGTGAGAAATTAAACTAAGGGCTACTTATCTCTGGTTACCTTCAAGGTGGAAATTATAGAAAGTACCCTACAAAAATGTTAGGATCACCTTGGGTGTCCTACCCAAGACTTTGTCATCCAATACAAATATTCCAAAGAAGCCCAAGTATGGGCCAGTTACAGCTGCATGCACAAATGCTGCTGCATTTATGTCTTCAGCCACGACACTGCTGTCATTCTGGAGAAGCCATATGGGGGGGCCAGCAGACAGAATATGGTACTATACACTACAATGGTCCAGCAGACAGAATATGGTACTATACACTACAAGTGCCCAAATTCTGATCTCCGATATTGACACCATTGACCCTTGAACAAATCAGACCTAAAATATCAGAGAGACCACTAGCTAAGGCATTCCAAAATTTGGGTGCCCATGTTGGACATCTGCAGCTTGACTTCCCAAGGTGCTGAGAACTGGCCCCTTCTGTTAACTTCAATATCTGCAGCACCCTGAAAATTGAGCCTTAAAATGGCCAAAATATGGTACCTAAATTAAAGGACGCTTGAAAATGCCTTCTTTTCATCATCTGCAAAATTTACTCAACGTGGGTTTATGAAGATTAGCTAATTAATGGCCATAACAGGGTATATAAATGCAAAGTATTACTAGCTCATTAATTTATATAGCATTTTACAATACCTTTCAGTATCAAAGGCTTACATAAACAGTACGTGCCTCTGGAGCTAGGGGAAATATGGAAAATATAATAGCTTTTTAAAAGGGAAACACGGAAGTGCAAATGTGTTCAGTTACCTCAGATATACTCCCATTGCATGTTAAAATATATATATGTTAAAGTGTATTTTTAAAGAACTTATTTAATCAAGTTTCCAGTTCAGTTTGGCTGAGTTTAAAAGAAAATTACAGATGACAGAGGAGTGCAGTAAAAGAGATTTAAAGGTTTTCAAGTACTGTAAAAAATGAGACTATAATAAGTGACTAGCGGACCAGTTGGCCATTTTAATTAAAACCGGGCTGCTTATTGATCTATAGTATAGATTTACCCCCATTTGCAACACTTCAGCTATCTTCTGTTCATCCATTTCAGAAAAAATATCACTTGTAAGAATGTGTAAAGAATGTCAACATTAAAGAATGCAGATATTTTTTATGTGATGTCATTGCACTTTTGTGTATCTGACTATAAATATAATGGAGAATAAAATGTGCAGATTATACAAGATATTTCTTTTATTTATTCCATGGAATAACATGTACGCGTTTTAAATAGTCTTTACTGCATCTGCAATGACTCTGATCCGTTTTAGACATATCTGTGTTAGGTCATGGTATCCTCTAAGCATTTGGGGTGATAGCCTGGCACCAGCAAAATCAATGGGAGCTTTGCCATTGAATTCAGCAGTCAGGATTTAACTTACAAGACTTTACTCACTCCTCTAAACAACTACAACAACAATAGTAACCCATAGATGGTTTGCATTCACGCAATGTGCTTGTTCAGGAAGGGCTCAAGTGCTTTACAAATGACTACATAGTAAAATCACTTAGAGGGACACTGTGAAGGTAAATGAGGCTGGTTTTAAAGCAGAGCCTCGGAAATACCCACAACTGAGACACGGCAATGCTGAGGCACCGATGGTGAAATTGAGGAGACGTTGTCCTAGAACTGGTTTCAGTAAGTGAGAAAATGGGAAGAACCCCCCAAGGTCGGAGACATCAATCAACTGTGAAAAGTATAAATGCCTCCATACAGACGAGGTTCCTTGGGTAAATCCCATACCTTTTATTAGACCCACTCAAATAGCTGGAAAAAATCTTCTTTGCCAGCTTGGTCAGGCTGAAGAAGCGTCTGCAGTTGGCGCGTGCTCTTCCTGGATGGCACGGATGGCAAAGAAGCCTGCGTCCGACCAACACGGCGCCAACCTACACCCCTTCATACACACATGCATACCTACGTATGGCACGACAGGGCTCTTTGGGTACATCTGATCTCGTGTATTGGGCCTAATAAAAGATACCAGCTTTACCCCTGCCTGCCCCTAGACCCACACCTGCCACCAGCACCCCAAATGGGTACAGATGCACATGTGTGCGCAGCGTCCCTGCTAGTGCGCTACAGGGTCCCTAGCAGCACAAGTATTAAGTGCCGTGACATCGGCTGTCCCCTTTACTCTGCCCCAGCCGCCTCTGTCGTCACGTGGTGACGTGCCGCAACGCTCTCATGACGTCACGCGCCGCTCGTCCCCGGAGGCGACACCCGCGCTCAGCCCGTGGCAGGTGTCCGGCGCCCAGGCACGAGCGCAGCCCGTCCTCGCCCGCGATTGGCTGCGAGAGGGCGGGCTCCGATTGGCGGCGGTGGGCGCACGCTCCGCCCCT
>NW_005842549.1:342772-354892 GCF_000455745.1 Alligator sinensis
CTGCCGTGCCATTGCGAGCCAGCCTGTTCCTTGGAGGGGAGGGGAAGGGAAGTGCTGCGTAGAGGTCCTGTAGGTTTACTCCACTGACTTTCCCTGCCCCCTGCCCCCTGCGAGTTGATGGCAATTCACCCGTTTGGCACGGCGTTATTTACCCTGTAAAACCGGGGGTGACAGCATTTCGGGGCAGAGCGCCCACATCACCCGCGACTTCAACTTGTAAGATGTTGGCATGGCGGGGGAGGCCCGAGGGGCCCGGTCCTTGTTGTTGCCACCTAGCCCCAGCCCCTTCCCCGCCGCCCACCCAGAGGCGTGTGCGCCAAGCAAAATGCTTTTGAGTGGCGCACTGTGGCACCCGCGCCGGGGGTTGCCTGCCCCTGCGGGGAGCGGTACTGTGGTGCGGTGACGGCAGTGAATGATTCTGAAAAACTCGCCCTGAAGCTCTTTTTAGCCGGAAGGTAACCAAGGCTGGCCTGAGGGATTCCAGCGAAAGCCCAGATCAGATTACTTGGCATCGGCTTGCTGATGGAGAGCCTTCGCTATTTCTCTCTAGTTGTTAGCAGAGGTTTGGACAGGTGCAAGGGATTAGTTGAACTGTGGGCCACTTCCTCTCTCGTATCCGAAACAAGCTCAGCTGCTTCTACATACCTTTCTGGAAGCTGGGCTCTGCCTGAGAACCAGCACAAGTTGTAGAAAGAGCCAGCTCCCTCCTCTCGCAGAAAACACTGTTTTTAATCTTATTCTGAGGTCTGTGCCAGTGGTTCTCAGCCAGAGTGCCTTGAGATCCTTTCCAGGGTGCCACCTCCTTAGCACTGTTTAGTGTGCCAGTGTGATTCACAAGATTTTGACAAGAAATTTTGAACAGTAATTCGTATTGTTAAAAATATTTGGATCTGTTGTGGACTGAGTTCTTTGCAACAGAAGAATTGCTCCGTTATTTTTCTGCACTCAACAGTGAAAACTAAGAGCTGGTGTTTTTTTGCGGGGGTGAGAAGTGCCTCCTGCCAAACCAGGAGTGACTTGAGCCCTAAATTGTTGAAAGCTGCTGGTCTCTGCTGAGACCTGCAATCTGCCACTAGTAGCAGCAGTGGATGCTGTAAAAGTAGAGGGGGCTTGTGCGTTTTTGTGCCACTTAAACCTGTTCTAAGTAGGGTTAGTCTTTGTCCCAATTTATACGACTGCATTCACTCTTGCTATCACCGGTAGAAAATTTTGGTTATGAAGTTTTAGTGTAGATAAGGTTTAAAAAGGTTGGTAGGTTTTGAAACCTTAATGAAGAACTCACCGAGTGGAATGGTTGCTGCTTGTTACACTGCTGTATATCTTTATAGTGTTTGTCATTGTAAGCCTGAAGGCCCAGGTGGTTTCTGAAAAAGATTCGGAACATACCAATTTTATTAGGAGATAATGACGTTCAAACTGTTCCTTGGAAAAAGGAAAATGCATGTCAATGGCTGTGCTCATTAGTTGAGTTGGCTTGGCATGGTCCCATTAGGTGGATTTTCTTTCACTTCATTATCTTAGCTACCAGTCCCTGTCCCTAGAACACCCGCTAATCTGCTTAGCAGCTACAATTTGCTTTTCTTTCCAATGTGTGGCGTGTCTGTTAGTTAGGAAGTGTTTGTCCAAAAAAACTGTTCTGTCAAGCTCCCCTCCACCCTCAACACATGCAGATGGCAGATAGCGTTTTGACGGTGTCTCTTCCAAATGAATTGGAATATTAAGACTTTGAGTCAGTTTATTGACTTCTGGCAGTGAGTGGTGGCTTACTTTCCACAGTGACTTATATTTTAGGTTTGTCTTAGCTCATGCCTTTTGCTTGTGACACCTGCTACCAGATTTTCAAATGGATAATGGATGTCAAGCTTGGAACAAAAATTTTAATCTTTACTCTGACTATAAACTTCTCTAAGATGTGAGGCTTCTGTTTCATCATTTGACCTTTTATATAATCAAGTCTGAGGTAATGCAAGCTTAATACGATTTTAAAATTAGATTGGCTTTTAATGGCCTTTTTATATAGCTGTCTTGAATGCTTACCCAGATCCATTCTGAATAACTAGGACTTTGGGTGAGGTATAAAACAGATTGCTTCGAGGCATAACTGTAGTTTATGTCATTAATTTTTGCAGTACACTTACAGGGGCATTTTCCAATCTAAATGTAGTCTACCATTCCTGCAGATCTCAGTGACTCTTCTGTTGCATCAAACAAAAGAACAATTACTATGCTTGAGGGAAATTTCCAGTCCTACATTGAAGGCACAGGAAATAAGTCTAGTGAAATAACAGTTTTGACAATATAGATATTAATTTTTTGGGGGGGGGGGGAGAATTAGTTTCCCAGGAGGGTTTATAATGCACCCTTATGCTTATCATTTATTTATAGACAGTGTCGTCTAAAGCCTTTCCAAAGCCTTAAAGATGGGGTCCACCTGACGTGTGGGTATGCAAGGCCATATGCTGTATATCCACTCTTCATATACATGCTGTCCTAATTATGTAGAATTCCTTAAACCTGAACAGAGCCATGGTAGGGCTTGAGCACTTGCGTTTCCCCTTTTCCCTCCTTCTGTACCCAATAGTCCAAGAAAAGCTTAAGGTCTAAGAATCACTTACAGTTGGAGACCTGACTCCTGGTGTGGTCTCCAGGCAAAGTCCTGTCTAAAGCTTACAGGCTAAATCTTTTGCAGGTAGAACTTCTGGTTATTTGTAAAAACACATGCTACAATTTGGGCAGTCCTTAGATTTTGATTCTAGATCAGTGTAACTTAAGCTCAAGAGGACTGTACATTCCCCAGCTTTTCATCATCACAGCAACAAAGCAATTGGCTCTAATTGTACGTTGTAGTGAGATGCAAATTTGTGAATCATTCTATATTTTTACTTAAGTCCACTCCATGATAGGGTAGACCAGGCTCTTTAACCCTGGTCAGCAGCCAGTCTAAGAGCGAAGCTCCGACAGACAGACAGACAGATGGATCATCCTCTTTGCTCTGGCAGCTCCTGCAGCCAAGCTGGTTCCAAGCATACTTTCCTTCAGATTAAACCAGCAAGGCTGGGAGGGGGTCGCTGGTGCGTGGGCAGCTCAGTGTTTCCATATGCACTGCCCAGGCTTTTGCACCCTGGAGAGGTCACTACGGCTTTGCTTTATTTTCAAGCAAGGATTACATTCAGTGAGCTGATGGTCTCACTCAGTTTAATTCTGTTGTCTTGTGAGACAGGCAGATGTCTACTACTAGCACATCAGCAACTTCTCATTAGCTAATAGTGACCAGTTTTTCATAGGCAAAGCATGGATCCCCTCCCCTGGGTTTGCTTTGCTATCAACTGAAAAGCTAAGTCAGTTTTTTAAAAAAATTTAACCGTCTCTTTTCCCTGAGTGTTTCCCTGTCTATCTGCTTAGTTTTTAGGCTCGGCCTTTGTTTTTCGAATGTAAATAAAATTTTCCCACTGCTGGGAAAGCCTCAGATAAAGAAGAAAACAGATTATTCACCCAGCTGTCCAGTTCGCGAGATAAACTGAAAATAACAGAGAGAGGTATAATCTTTCACTTTAATATTAGTTGCAGTGGTTGCAAGATTGCCAACTCACACAAGTCTTGTTTCTGAGTCCCTCTAGTAATGGAATGAGGGAGGTTTATTACCAAATGCTGTATGTACTACACTCTTCTCTCCCACAGTGCAGTGGATTTGAATGTTCTGCACTGAATTAGCCCTTAAACTGTTGAAGTGTACCTTTTATGCAGTGTGCTAGCTAAAATGTTTCTTAAAACTTTGGCTGGAGTACATGTATGGGCAAATGCAGTAAAGTGTCTTAACTGGTTTTAACCTTTGCACATGTTAAAACTACACCTTTACTCCTAATCTAGACAGCTGCTCAGGGTATACCTGCAATCTTCTCCATCTCTAGCTCTTCATGGCCTGTCTTCTAGTGGGACTTCCACTGCAATCCTCAAATGAAGTGAAGGGGTTTGTGCTGATTTCCTTGAGATTTAGTCTCCCAAGAAAATGAGGATTTTTTTTCAAGCACTTCTTTCACTCCTTTTTTTCCTTTCTTAGTTTCATTTTATCCCAAATTGATACTCTTACTAACCTCAAAGTGTAACTTAATTTACTGTTTCTTGCATGTATGTCAGGATAATATGAAACCTTAAGCTAATTCTGTAGGCAAATCATGCACATGAGTAACAATACATGCAAGTGTCCCTTTCCATCTCCCAAAAAAATAAAAATTAAGTCCTGTCCCTAAATGATTGCCACTGAGATTTAGTGTGGGGTGCAGGACAATATAGCAGACTGTTTCTTTATTGAGTGATTAGGGTCTATATTCTTTCTACTCTTAAGTCTTCCGGCTATAGTTCAACCTTACATAAGTAAAATCAGAGGAAACTAGATGAAGTCTAAAAATTGGAGGAAACTAGATGAAGTCATTACAACTTTGTCTTGCCAAACTTCTTGTGCCTTCCATTTTATAATACCTGCTCCACAGCCTCAGTAAGTTAATGTTTGAGTTGGTTAACTTTTTTTTTTTCCTTGGTGTGTGTCTGAAATACTAGTGTTCTGCAAATAGAGTTAAACTCATCTAGCAGGAAAATGTAGCCTAAAGAGTATTGCATAATCGGGTGACCACCTGATGAGCAACTCGTGCAGCTAAGCTGCTTACCAATGCTTCCTTTCAAAGCATTGCAGTGGACATTTTATATCTGTTTAGTAGGAGGAAGAATATACCCACCTGTTAAATGGAGGAATATGTGTTTTCTGTTTTAAAAGGCAGTCTCCTGCCAAGAGCATGCTTGCCTAGCAGTCAGTTTCTTGGTGTTATCAGTGATAATATTTCTGCTTTTTAAATTAAAGGAAGTCAAACAGGTGTTGCCCCTCTAGCTTTGTGCTGCTTATTTTTGCTTGGTGCAGAAGTCAAATGTTACTTACTTTGAAATGCACCATCTAGAGGCTGGAACCAAATTTTATTTGCTCTTTCACTACTTGTCATGAAATTGGAAGCCTAATAGCATTAAGTTCATCTAACCTGTGTGCCTTGAGGGAGGGAAATGATTTTGAAAGTCCTCTTGTAGGTGAGCAGACTCCAGATATGCTGCCTGTAAGATAAAGCAGAAGCCAGGCATGATGTCTTAAGATGAATTTCTTCTGTCCAACTAGCAAAGAGATCAGATAGTGATCTCTTTCTGGCAAAATGACAAAAATAAACCACTGAGATTTTTTGTTCATCTACCAGGAACTGGGTGAGCCAACTGCAAGGATAACTGCCTTACAGATTGAAGTAGTTTATTTAACAAATCATAAATGAAAATAAATTAAAACTAGATTTTTATATCTTTTTTTTTTTTTTTTTTTTGGTATGGACTGTGACAGAAGAAACATTCATTCCCATTTTCTGCCTCAGTTTTGGAGATTGCTGAGCAACAAATTACTACACAAATAAATGAGAACTGATGGTGTTTGTGGATAACTTCCTATGCAGTTTTGAACCGGTGAAGTTTTACTACTTGTTCTAACTGCAAGTGCTGCATGTTAGTTGAGTCAGCATTAAATAAGCAAGCAAGTGATTTGATAAGATTGCCTTTGGTAAAATATGTTAGTTCATGTGGGGCTGGTTTGGAATAGATAATTTTTTGCAGTGCATGAACTAAAAATGTATTATTTCCCCATTATATACAAAAATTGCTTAACGGTTTAATCACATGTGTTAAAGGCATCTTGACAACATTCCTTGTATGTGCGCATCAACAAAAACAATTCAAGTTAAATATGATGTAACGATTCAATAGTAACTTTAAAAATACATGTATAGGGGAGGACTGTGTTTTCATAATCAACCCCAGGATGTTTTGAGTTGCTGATGTCTCCCAGGAGCTTATTTCTTGTGAATAAGCAGGCATTTGAGACGACTTAATTTCCTGGCTTTTCATTGTACAGTCAGATGCAAGTTTTAACTTTATTCTTATAAGACATTGGGATGGAAGGAGCAGAAAGAACCCTAATAATTCTTCCCAGTGTTTTCCAGGTTCAGCTGGGCCCAGCCACAGCACTGGCACAGATGCAGTACATTAAAAATGTATAGTGTGGATGGGATCCATCCAGGCTTCTGCATTAGTAGCCCAGACTGGCTCAATCACAGTGACCAATTTAAGTCCCATCCCTGCTATAAACGTGTAACAGTGTTCAGAGGATAACTTCTGTGGCCCAGGCGAGGCTATTACTGAGGCAGGTGAATAAGCAACTCCTTTTCTTTCTGGAATTATGGTAGAGCCATAGTTTTTGTTTGTAGGCACTTGGCTGTCATGTTGAGCTACTGTTGAGATCCACCGGCCAAGAGCTTGGTCAAGATGTCAGCCTGCAATGTAAGGAAAGCTAAATGCAAAAACTGTGGATAAATCAAAACCTTTCTCCCTCCTCCTTAGTCTTGCTTTGCCATCACTAACGTCATGACTTAGGCCATTTCTATTCCTTTATTCTTTATATTTTTCATTTGTTCAAAAAGTGCCAGTGAGAGCCTTTCTGCCATCACAGTGGAGAAAGGTCTGATACAAAGGTTGCTTTTGAGTATGTTAATGAATATTGCATTTGTCTATACGGGTTTTCTGTTGCTGGTATTAAACTTGTCACTTCATAAAACACTGGTAGAACTAGGGTGAGAGCCTTGAAGAATCATGTTCCATAATGTGTAGAGGCTTTCAGAAGACTCTAGCAAAAAACTAAATTATTTGAGGTCAGTTAGATGTTTTGATAATTTTAAAGATATCTGTCCTACATTCAGATCAGTGCATAGATGCCTAAATCAAAAGCCATGCTTGTGCATTTTAAAATACAGTCTTTAGGCACGTCCTTAGATTTTTCTTGTATTATTTTTAGATCCCATTGCCTGCCAGTAGCTTCATCCCTTTTGTGTTTCAGACTTTGAGTTGATGAGTCCCACTAATTATGATGTCAGTGCATAGTGTGAAGTGACAGCAACAAAAAGGAAAAGGCTTGCTGATACCATCTGTTACAATAAACATTATGCATTCATGTAAGATTTCAAGCGGATTTGGAATTACATATTTCGCAATAGAAGCTGGTCTTTGCTTGGATGTATGGCAGCATCTAGTAAAATCTTTTTGCTTTAGGGTTCTATGTACTGGGTTGCCAGGTCTGATTTAAATAGTTGACTTTTCATCTGGACTTGTTACCCCAAAACATGAATCAGGAAAAGGTTGCCTTAAAACCACTTTCTGGCAACTAAATCTTTATGATTTAATATAATTTACAAAAACTGGATAAATTGTGGCCTGAAGTAGAGGGGCAGACTAAAGGAAATCTGTTAAGTATTCCTGTCAAAGAGATTAAATGCAAAGTGTTGATTCGGGCCTGCAGTTTGAGCTCCCAGTGAGTTATATCTGCTGTTGGACGTGAGGCTTTCTTTGCATAATTTATGGAAGCTACTGCTACTGAAATTGAGTATGACGTCTGGTCCATTTCTCACAGCAAGATTGCGTGCATGGTAAAGAATTGAAGAGAAGGGAAAGATGTCAGGATCCAGATTATGCATGTTAACCCAAGTGACAAACTTGGACAGAACCAAGCTCTTGGGGGGGGGAGTTATGAAGAATCTCACCCACACACAATTGTGTGTCTGCTGCTTTCTTCTAGCAGAAAGGAAATGGAAAGTTCATACGCTGACATTAGATGAGCTAAAACAAACCATTAGTGCTCAGGAACAGACCAGGCTGGTGTTGGCTCCCTAACCTGAGTAACGATTGACATGTATCTAAATAAAGATGGCAAATGGCCTAACAAGCATCTGGGTTTGAATTAACCCCTCCTCATGGCAAGGAGGAAACATTCCTTCAAGATTAGAAGGAAGTCAGTTCTGCAGGAACTCGTCACTTAAACATTAAATCTAAAGTACTGGGCTTTCTGCTTTGTTGTGCGTCCGGCCTTCCATGTGCTACCCAAGGCAGTGCTGCCTCCCAGTCTGCAGCTGGCATACTAGCATCCATCACTGACGGTGGTTGTATCAGTAGATGGCCAGGGACTGGAGCCAGCTCCTGAAACACATCAGTGTGACCGAAATCCTTACTGCCCCCAAAATCAAGTGTATAAACCTTGTGGGGTTGGTATGCTTTTTAAATAGGGCAGAGTCAAAGAAAGTGCACAGACTCTGGTCAGCATTAATGTCCTATCCAAGCCACGTGGGCAGCAGCATAGCTGACCAAAATTGCATGCTTTTTACTTAGCTGCTACTTAGAGAGAGCCAGAGGCAGACACTGCAAAAAAAGGCTTGAAATGGATTCTGGGGAACTGGTATAGGGAAGTCAATTCAGCAGCTGGAAAGGAAGTAGGGAGTGGTAAGATTGAGTGAGTGAGGAGAGGAAGCTTCTGTTGTTTCAGCGTCTGAAGAGGTTGGAAGAGGCTTTCCTGCACTCCCTTGTCTCGGCTGATATGAAAAGTGAAGGCTCCCAAGCAGGGTCTAGGAATGGCAGCCTGCTAGTTGCTGGGCCTCTGCCCATGGACAGTGAGAGCCTCTACTTCATCAGCCTTGCCTTAGTAGGTGGTCAGTTTTTCAAGGAATGAGTATTACAGAGTTGCTGCTCATACTTAGCCATTGTGTGGATGAATGAACGTGTCATGTTATTGAGTAGTAAGTACCTAGCGTTAAAATATTATAACCTTTTTAGCTGTTGCTAGTATCACCCCTCCCTCCTCCCTGTGATTCCTGCTGTCTTGTTCAAATTGCATCAATCCTTGCTCAGCAACAACTGGAGTCAGCATGTGGCTATTTTGTTTAGGGCAACAGCCACGTTCTCGGAAGCAATTACAAGTAACAAAAGCACAAGATGGATCGCCTGTCAGAGCATAGCCCTGATGCGGTACAGCGTTCTGCATTGGTCCAGCCCAGCACTGCCCACAGCAGGCAGAGCTCTAGCCTTCTAAATCACAGCTTGCAATTTGCTTAAGCCCCTCGGCCTTTAACTACATGCTCTTGCTTTTATCAGTCTCCTTCGTTGTACAGAAGCTCATTGTGCTCAATGGCTCAAAATATACTTGAGTCAGTAAGTAATAACTTTACACTTGGGTTCTTGTGAGCAACTAATATCTGCTTGGCTTCATTACTGTACATGAGAAAATAGCAATGACTTTAGATTAGTTCCATCTTTGAAATGTTCCCTTAAATGCCTGGGTTGCTTTAGAACATTTTTTTCCCCCTCAGGTTAAGAAACCAAGAATAGGCCTCAGTCACCTGATGTCCTTTAAGTACTTTTCTGTCCTTACCTTGCTCTGCCAGGCACTTCATTCAGCTTCAATGCAGCATCATGGAAACCAGCCAGAAAGAGCTGGATTTTCATAGATGTTGTTATTGTTCGGTGCTGGAAGTGACTTCTCGAGATCATCAGGCAGGAAAGACTGTTGCGGTCCGATGATCCCAGCAAGGCAAGGGTCCAGATGTTTTTTGAAGATATCCAGAGTAGGTGATTGACCACCTCTGGGGGGAGTCTATTCCAGACCCTGCACACTTGAGTTCTAAAGAAGTTTTTCCTTATGTCTAATCTAAAGCGATCTTCTAGAGATTTATGGCCATTAGCCCTAGTCTTCCCCTGGGGACCCCTGGTGAACAGACTTTCTCTCAGTCCCTGATGTGCGCCCCTTACATACTTATAGGCTGCCACCAAGTTCCCTTCTGAGTCTTCTCTTCTCCAGACTGAATGGACCCATTTCTCAGCTTCTCATCGTATGGCCTGCTGTCCATACTGCTAACCATATGCATAGCCCTCCTTTGGACCCTCTCAAGCCTCTCCATGTCCTTCCTGAAGTGCGGTGCCCAGAACTGGACACAGTACTCCAGCGACAGCCTCACCAAGGCTGAGTAAAGCGGGAGGATGACATCCTTAGTTTTGTTTTAGATGTATCGGTAGATGCATGCTAGTGCTTTGTTTGCTTTTCCTGGCTCTGGCATTGCTTTGGTGGCTCATGTTCATTCTATGGTCTATCACAGGGGCAGGCAATTATTTCAGGTGGAGGGCCGCTTACTGAGTTTTGGCAAGCCATTGAGGGCCGCATGGCAGGCAGCCAGGGGCAGTTTAATATTAATTTTCTAAATTTTTTTAGGGGCCCCGCGGGCCGAATTGAATGGCCTGGCAGGCCACATCCGGCCCGCGGGCCGCATTTTGCCCACCCCTGGTCTATCATGACCCCCAGGTCTCTCTTGGTTGTGGTACTAGTAAGCGTAGCACTGCCGAGCCTTTATCAAGGCCACAGTTCTCTACTTTTCCCATGGGCACATCATGGGAGACCAAGTCAGACTTTTTTGAAATCCAAGTATATGACTTCAACCTCATCTCCTTTATCCAGGCAGCGTGTTACCTGATCATAGAAGGAAATGAGGTTGGTCAGGCATGACCTGCCTGCAACGAAGCCATGGAAGTCTACAAGAATGTTGTCTTCTGTTAGCCTTTCCTAGATCCTCCTTCCTTCCTTTCTTGTAGATAGGCACCACATTGACCCTCTTCCAGTCTTCTGGAACCTCTCCCGAGCACCGTGAGTTCTCATATAGTTTTGCCATGGGTTGTGCAATGACATTGACCAATTCTTTCAGCGCTCACGGGTGCAGTTCATCCGGTCCTGTGCAGCTGGGCTGTTAAGACTCTAGAACAACTTCTTTCCCCTCGTCTTAATGATTGTTTGAACATTAAACCTTCCACATGGACAAAAGGAGATTCAAAGGTACAGCTGAAATTCTTGGCTTGATTAGTTCTTTGGTGCCAAGCAAACCTCTGCAACTTGCTCCATGCCTGGGAATTGAATTGATGGGAGGCTGCTATATTTGGAAGTGCAGTCCTATGGGACGCTTCCTGTATGGCAGTTTTGGCGTGTTAATTCACTTGTTAGTTTCAGGACAAGAGGACAGGGCACACAGCATTTCTGATGCCACACACGCATGCTACTGTGTACATTGTGTGCAGTGCTTCCATAAGAGGAGTCTGACACATTTCAAGGACACTGGTATTGCATATTGGAGAACATAGTCCTGGTTATCAAAGAAAGATGAACATGAGCTAACCTGCTCACTTCAGAGAGGATTGTTCTGCAGACATCCCTAACACTTGTGGTCAGGGGACCCCATCCATCTCACTAGTTGCCAGCAGTAAGAAATTGTAATGACTTAAGGGGGCAGCCCTGGTGTCCTCAGTGCAGCTCAGGTTTTTGTTGTTTTTTTTTCTCTACTCCTGAAGACACTTGCACAAAGTTAAACCATAATTCTCCACTATGTAGGTGGCTTTTGATTTTAGTCGTCATCTTTTGCTGTTCTGCTTCACAGCAGACTTGTGAGTGAATCTTATTTGGTCACATAGCTAAATGCTGATGCCCTTAGTTACAGCTGGCAGGTAGGTTAACTATCTGAGAAAAGCATAATACATACAGCTGTTTGCCTCTAACCTTTCACACAGACCTATACATAGTTCTTACTTAGGAAAACAATGCCTTCTGTAGGTGCAGTGTATATATATGAATATGTATTTATTTGCTTGTAATATAACTTCTTCCTCCCTCCCCCCAGTTCTTGCAGGGTATTTACACCTTATCAGCGGTCTGTGCTTACCTTTTTCAGTTAAAACTCTCAGATGAAGCAAAAACACTTTTGGGGTAAATACCTTATGATACACTTGCTCTGGAATGAAATGAAGATCTCCCTGTGCTCTGGGATCCATTTTTCAAATACTGTAATGAGGTTAGAGCAGCATTCATTTAGCAATTTACCTCTGTCATTACAGAATGTATTAAATGTGATGCAAAGAGGATTAGAATAGCTTTTATTAACACTGAGGGGAAAACACAACGTGTCATTAGAAGCATGAAATACGGAAGTAAATAAAGAGATTGTCCTGCTACATTTCACTGGTTGGAAAGCTTTTAGCATATACACATCTTTCATACCATAGGTTCCTAGATAATTTGCAAACTGTAAAAGTACCGCCACCAAAATATGATTGCAGAATATACTACACAACTGCAGGAGGAAACACTTGGGGTCCATGAGTATAAGCTTACCACTCTTAAGTAGGTATTTAAAATGGAGTGATATGTTTGCTATGCCTGGACAGATGCTGAGGTCACTTGCACACATG
>NW_005842549.1:354902-418601 GCF_000455745.1 Alligator sinensis
TGAGTTGAGCCTGTGGTTCCAGGTGTTGCATATCTTATCATTTTAAACTCCTTGGCCATGCCCTTTGGGTCAAACTGAGAAATAACTGTTCCTGGAGATGTTAATCTGACTGCTTATAGAGACCTTTTGGCTATCAGGTTGGGATGATCAGTGAATGTAAATATGGAGCTTTGTAGGGTCAGAACAGCAGTTGTGCGACTGTTGGGCCCTGACCAGAATGATGGTTCCCTTTCTTAGGATGCCAAGCAGTAGCTGATGCCAAACCTGGCATCTAGCAGTACTAGTTTGGGGGAGAGGGAGGTTTGGGTCCCGACTTTGATTTTGACCTGTTGAGGGTTACTGGAAGTCTACAAGATACTAGTGTAATGCTCTGAGCTGTCTTGTGGGTTACTGTGTAGTCAGGCTGCAGTTTGAGTTGCCACATCTCAAGTGTCAAATCTGTTATCAGGAGAAGCATGCAATTTGAATGCGTTCCAGGGGGCTAATCCATTGCAATGATTCCCTTGATTTCAGCACAGATTAATCCCTATGATTGTGAGACACAGACATACTCATGAATGTGTCTGAAATATAACAAACAGCAGTGAGCCATGTCTACAGTCAACTAATCAAAAAAAGCCTCCCTGGGGGCCGTAACTGGAAATAAGTCAATTTTATGCGGTGTTTCTATCCCTTGACTTTGAAAAATTTCTCTTGCAACCATTCACCATTTTCCTAGCCATAGGCTGAAGTGACCTATTGCATCAATACTCAGATCAATCTGCCTTGCAATCAACATGCTGTTGATGGGATTTTTTATGCTAAGTCAGCTCTTCTGGTGCTGCCTGGCTCTGCTTTTAAATGCAACAAAATTTTAAAGTGTGAGTATTGCACATTGAACAGCTTTTTAAATTTTCACCCTTCTTGATGGAAGTAACTCATTTCAAGTGCTGTGGATTTTCTTAAGTGCCCAAACTATTTCCAGCCCCTTCATGTACCTTCTGTGGAAGCCTTACTTTTGGCAAGAATCAACTGCATGGCCAAAAAAATTCTTCCCTGGAAAACCACTCCCGCTGTTTACTTCAGAAATAGGGTTTAGTTTATATTTTATTGTATTTTTATTTTATTTTGGAGGGGACATGAAACGCAGTCTCCCCTTTTTGAGACTCTTCTACTCCGTATCTTTAGGATCTCTAAGATTTGAAGCCTGGAAATTAGCATCTTTGTAGCTGGATGACAAGACCAGGTGCTGGTTAGATAAGCACTCCCACGTGACCATAGAGTTTAAAAAGTGCTTTTAAGTAGCTTCAGAAAGATGTTTTCTAGGGCTAAGGCTTCTTGGCTGCTTAGAGTGTGGTTCCAGATCACAGTGGATTGTCTCCCCCTTGGAAATAGCCGTTTGTATTACTTGACTTACTGTTGCAGAAAAATTGACAGTCTCTTCCACCTTTGTACTTTAGAGTTTGGCTGTAATGACTTTAAAATTTAGTCTTGTAATTCTCAACCAGGGTGCCATGAGATCCTCTCAAAGGTGCCAGAGGGTGCCCTGCAATGTTAGCACAGTTAGGTGCGCAACCATGATTCACAAGATAAACCCAGAGGTTTCAAATAGGTATCCAGAATGTTAAAATCATTCTGACCTGTTGTGGTCTGTCCCATTTCTTTGCAACAGAAGGGTTGCTCTATTGTCTTTCTGTAGTCAACAACTGAGTGAAAACTATGTCCCTCTTTCCAAGGGGTCTTGAGTCTAAGAAGGTTGATACCTAGTGCTTTAGTGCTTCAAAGGCTTTACAAAGATTCAGGTTTCTTGCAAGCTTTCACCAGAAATTGTGCTTCCACCAGTAATCAGCCGAAGCAGCTAACCACTTCCACCACCAGCCTGCTAGCAAAAGACGGTATACTTGCATGAAATGCTTACAGTTCAAGAACAGAGTCCAAATGCAGGAGAGGGGAGGGTCTCTCAAAGAAACCATGGGGAAGTGGAGTTCCAGAGCTTGTACTGTGCACTCTCCTCTTGAACCAGGAAGAGGTTGTGTACAAAAGCTGACTAGTTGAAAGCGCTTTTACCAGAAACTAAAGGCTGGTGGGTTTGTTTTAAATCCACCCAGCAATGCCACAATCCACAAAGCTCATCAGATTTGAGAGCTGTAAAACTCGGCATGCTTTTAAAGCAGCTGGGCACAATCAAAAGGGCAAACAGTAAATATGTTACTTGGATCACATTTGTATTGCAGTAACCACAAGACCACTTGCAAAAGTGTTCAGCTAATGAGATTGAGCAAAATTAAGAAAGGGGATCTGATCTGAACCAGCTTTTTGTGTACTATAAATTACTACTTAATTTCCTAATAGCATTAAGCAGTTAGTCTAAGTAGAGATCTATTTCAAGAATCCATTTGAATTTCAGAATCCTGGTCTAGCACAGCATGGCGTTTTAGTGACTAACAAGCACAGGCTGACAAATTAATGCTTTGGGAGAAAAGTCACTGCTAAATCAGAGTAGTTTACGGTGACAATTTGAAGTTATTGTCAAGTTTTCGTTCACCCTCTTCCCATGACAACTCTGCTTACAAAAAGTGGGGATGGGGGATACTTTAGCTCTGGTGGTTTCTAACTATATAAACTTGTCTTTAGCTGCTTACTCTAAAGCCAAGAGGTAACTTGGATGATTGTAGTCTACCAGCGAGCACATTTTCCTTTTAACATTTATATTGCCACAAAGCCAGCAGCTCCATTATTAGATGCCATGGAAATGTGTGCAAAAATAAATCCATGCTTCTAAAATTGACAGCCTCAAAACTGTAGCTTAATTTACATTTCCAGATTAGATCACAGATTTTTCTCCCATTGGGAGTTCCAATTAAGTTCCAATTAAGATCCTAAATTCTGAATGGAGTTCTAGCTGGTAACCTGTCTTGGGAGAAGCCTCCTTTCCTGTCCCTTACTCTTTGTCCTTTGTGTGATGGAATTGTAGCTAATGAAAATCAGTCAATTGCGATTGCCAGTTTGTAGAAAAATGTGATGTGATTGCATCCAACTAGAAACCATAAAAGTAACTTTTGCATACATAAACATTGAAGAAAGTAATCTAAAGTAGATATATTTACTCAACTAAAAACTAATGCTTACCATCGTTCTTCTCTGTATGCCAATTACCATCAAATTGGCTTTTTGTGCTGAATGTACTTTAGAAACCGAATGCAGTTGCATTTCTTTTGGGATTCCATTTTCTGTTAGAGGAAGGTAATGCTGACCATGATCACTAAAATATCTCCCAAGTAGTGGAAAAGGAAGTAATACATGGCTGTGAACTGCTGCACAGAACATCAGTCCATCTTTCATATTGACTCGGGACCAGGCAAAGCACTGGTAGCTGCTCTTACTGAATACGTAAAACATAGCCACACAAGGCCGTTCACTTTTCACTAGAAAGAAGCCCTTTGTGCTGTGTTCATCTTGCACCTCTCCTGAGTTTGGAGAAAAGTTTGCATTGCAGCGTACAAGGCAGGCTAAAACTGGAGCAACTTGTTTGCACCAGTCGGGGGGGGAAAAGCTAACAATGTCCAATGTGCCATACATTTCTGAACATGCCTTAAATGGCTCTAGGCCTAGGGCAGTGCTTCACACTTGTGTGAACTTCCTGGTCTTGCTCCTCTGGTCATTGGGTTGAATGTGGAGAAAGCAGTAAGTTCACTCTCACACCTTTGCTGTGGTATCAATCCCCAAGGGGACAAGCTGCTGCTTAGAAGATTGTATCTGTGTTTTGCCGTGGTGGCAGAAAAAGCCACTCTTGTTGGCACCTTTAGATAATCCATAGGGTGCAGGAGCACACCAGAAGAAGTTTGACTGTCTGGCCAGAGCTTGGCTGGACAAATCTGGCTGCATCATCCAAGGAAAAGACCCTGGATAAAGGTTCAATTGCAGCCCTTCTCTCCAATGGCCTGGAGAGAATGCTTGAGATTCAAAACTAGCACCTGTGCTGCAATGATCTCTGGCTTCTTAATCAAACTCTGATTGCTACCTAATTGAAGTTTCACATACCCTTCTCCCCTTGCAACTTCTGGAATGGATAAATCCTTGGCTTGAATCCATTTTACTGGACTATATGGGTGCCTGTACGTGAGCTGTGAGGCACATTGGAACAGACTCTTAATGGGGTCTGCTGAAGCATAGCAATTATTGTACTCCAGCCAGCCTCCACATCTCGTGTATCAGTGTTCCTGTGCTTCAAAGTAGCAGCGGGAGTGCTTTAACTAAAGCTCATTTGAGCTCCCTGCAGCATTGGAGGGAAGATGACCAGTTTCCCCTGTGCTTTGAACAGCTGATTCTGTGTAAATAGCTGAGGCTGTGCTGAATTGGTAACCTTCACAATGTTTCAACCTTACATAATAAGAACTCTTAATGAAAGTCACCCTTAATGGGACCTGAAACATCACCTTCCTGCTTTTTTTAATATGAAGATTCCATTACTATCTGTGCTTTGGAACCCAAGTCATGCTGAATCATTATGACAACCTAGAAACAGCTGATGGATGCATTTCTAAAATACTTGTCACCATGGTGCTTAGGCACTGAAGGTTCCTGAGGTCAAAGGGTTCAGTATGTGTAGCAATGCGAGGTTGTGTCCAAATGACAATTTGCATCAGGCTTAAACAGTGACCTGAATAAATAATTGTAGTGAGAAGTTCTGAGTTTAAGCCTTAATTCTGGTTAGCAACATCTCCAAACTGAATATAGAATAAGAGCTGTTGCTATAAAAGACCATCATTCTCAGTGACATCTACCAGCTGCTGGCTATTTTCATAGGACTGTAATTTATACAATTAACCTATGCTTTTAATAGAACTTTAAAGATTGAAATATAAATACAACACTGTCTAGGAAATTGCTTTGCTGTTTTCAGTTCCCAGATCTTTTTTGGTAATGTGTTAATTTTGGTCTGGATCAAAAATATATTTGGCAGGGTTTAAGAGCTGTGAGCAAAGATCAAAAGTGCCCCTATACGTAAGCAGTAGGCTTTCAACCTTCAGCAGAATGTTATTAGCTTAGCTTGTAAAGCTGATGCTTTATACACTCACTGCTGCTGTTTTAAATCTATGGATCCTGATGCTTTGGACTAAAGATACCTTAAGGCATTTTGACTTCCAAAGTACTGTGTTTGAATGCTTGTGCCAAGGACTAGTTCATTAAAAAAACCTGTCCAAGAATATTTGCAATTCTGGAAGAGGGTACAAAGGGAAGGGATCTACACTACCTGAAAGCAAAAAGGCTTCAGGAGCTATCTCTGCATGCTGGAGGGAATTGATGCTTAACCTAATTACAGAACTTCTGGCCTCAGATCCAGTATTTGGGAGCACATTCCAAAACAGTTGCAGTCTAGGCACAAAGCTATCCAGCCTAGGCACCAAGTAAGTTTATTGGAGGTTTGCTTTGAGCTTGCAATTTTTTTAATAAAAGTTGCTCTGGTATGGATATAATCTGCAGTCCTTTCATTTGCCTTCAAATCTGCCTGTATACTGCTTTTTGCACCCCAAATGCTCAGGTACCCATTGGCTTCATCAGGGTTTCACCCTTGCTTTCCAAAAAAACCCCTAAAAGCAAACAAAAAACCCTACTCTTGTTAGAGGAAGTACCCACTTCTGCAGCATTACCTAACCCACAAGACTTTAATTGGTAGGATGTGTGGCTAAACTGAGTAACCACATGTTCATGCTTTGGTAAATCAGTACCCTTCCACCCCCTTGTCTCTGCTCTCTTGCATATACTGTATCCTTGGTCTGTAAAGGTTGTCATTTTAAACCAAGACCTTTGGGGCATGAACAGGTTTTTTTGTTCTGTAAAGTGCCTAGAATGTTTTAACTCCTTCCCCCAGCGCCACCCCCCTCCCCTGCACACTTTTTTTTTTTTTTTTTTAAAGACACTAATTAATGTACAACTGGTGTTGAAAGGGAATATTATCTTGCCTCATGACCCAAATCACATGCCTGTATATCCCCCAAAGTATCTTGTCTTCCATTGCACCCTATCCTATTGCACAAGAGGTCAAAATGTTCACCTTGAATAACAAGGTTTCTATCAATATGCTTGGGTTTTGAGCGATGCTTTGGTTTTTGAAACTTCAGCTTTAGCTTGAAACAACCATAAACCACATACCATGTGTAATCTGCTCCTGAGGTGGTAGAGGGTTAAAGCATGTTTTCCTACCATGGAGCAGATAGTCTGCTTAATAAGCGTGCACAACTAAATACATGACATCTCAAATTACTGTTGTGTTAAAATGGAGGGGTGAATTGTTGTTTAAGCCACGTGGTGCAGCGTTTTACAGAATAACCTCCAGATCCCCTTTCTGGTGAGACCCTTTACTTTTTCTAAAGGGAATCTTTTTTTTTTTTTTTTTTTTTAAAGAAAAAGTGTGAGCCCGCATGCCAACCATTTTTTGCCTTAGCAGGGCCTTGATATATGGGAGAGTTAATATGTTCTGAGATACGTGCAGAGAGAATTGGGTGTCTGGCCCCGGTAGAGCAGATGCCCAGATCAGTTGTAGGAAAGCAAGAATTAGTCCTGCTGTGCAGGATGCTGTAACTACACAGCTTGGTGAAATGAGGAGGGGGTGGGGACGAACCCCAGGTGAACCTCTGATTGTGACCTTGGGCAAGTCACTTGATTTGTATACTTTCTTTCAGCCTGACAATAAATAAAATACATCTCTTTACCTACATGCAACATGCGACTTAACTTCCCTATAGGTTAAAAACGAAACAAAACAAAAAAAACCTTCAGCCAAACAAACCGTCAAGATCATTTAAAAAGGGAGGCTGCCACAAGAAGTCAACAGGACAACAGGAAGAAAACTTGCAACAGTTGAGTGCCTTTTGGAAGCAGCTGGGCATATCAACAAAACCAGCCTGTGTTGCTCGCTGCATAAAATCTCTTGGCATGGTGGTTATGCTGGTATCCTTTCCATAATGCTCTCTTCACACTATATTCTTTAGGGTAGATCTGATTAAAAAATCTCACCAGTCTCACCTAAACATCAGTTCTGAAAGCCTGCAAGACCTGCCGCATAATTCAGCCAGAAGCCATTCCAAATGCAGTAACATTTTGTTCGAGGAAGGTTCCCGTTGAGTTGTTCTGAACTTTGACCCTCTCTAGGGGAAGGAAAAAACGATGCAGAAGGAACTTTATTATACAGCCTGTCACGCAGCCAACCTTAGGCTGAACCACAGATGTATTGAGATCTGCCACTGGCTGAGACTAGCGTCAGCCCTGCTTACAGTATCGCTTTGCCACTTTGCTGTTCCAGAGTGCAAATGCCTGATGGCAGATTATCTGCCCAGTGACTCATACATGCTCAGTTTATGGAGCATCATACACTAGAGCGGGTGGAGAAATAAGCTGCTCCACAGCTTCCAATTTACACAAACTCCAGAGAGTCAAAAGATTGCCCAAGAACCAAAGACTTTTGCAAACCTTTGCGTCTCTTTTGCCATTGAAAGGCAGAGCAGGGAGCAGAAACAGCTCCTGTTTAATATTGCTGCAGGTACCAGGGATACATAAAACTAAACTAGGGTGGGGTCAGCAGTGGAGTGGAGTCTGTGTTTAAATTGCACCCAAGCTATGGTTGCAGCTCCTGCACTTGATTCCAATTTGTAGTTTGTGCTATATTCCTCATCACAGATCTCGGGGAGGAGCAGATAAAGGAAAACTCCACCTCTTCCAGCAAGTTAAAGCAAGCCAAAGATCATTTTGCTGTGATCTGTGCCATTTCAATTCAAAAGCAAATACAAGCCAGCATTATCAGCTCACACCAGATCTGCCTGCAGACAATAATTCTTCCTGTCTTGGACCCCTGCCCATGTGCATTATTGTAATTATCAGCAATTTAAAAAAAAGGGGGGGGGGTAATAAAGCTAGGATGAGCTGCTAGTCTGTAGATTTACTGCCTGCTGCGTCAGGCATTAATTAGCCTTCCTGGGTTCAAGCCACCTAGCAGCTAAATAAAGGTAGGAAGAGCTGCTAAGGACAAATAAAAGCATGAAATGCAGTTTGAAGCACAAACTGAAAGTTCAGCCCGTGTTTACTAGAAGTTATAAATCCAAAATCCTTCTAAAATTAGGGACTTTCAAACCTTGTATTCAGGAATTCTCAAGCATGAACTCCTTGGGTTTTTCCTTGCTTCCTGATTTAAAAACTTTTTGGGCTTCCTGAATACTAGCCTATCCTAAGCTGCCATTTCACAGGTGATGACTGTGATTGTATTTTACAGTGGTGTGAGTGCTTAAAGGCTGTTCTGGAGTGACCTGAAAGGGTTTGGGCCTACTGTCAGCCCAGGTCTTCTGTTTCTAAATGCCTCAGATTAAAATCTCAAATCATGCTGAGACTTTCACCAAACAGGCTTCTATTTTCCAGTTCTGCTCTAATCTCATCAAGGACCAGTCTCCTTGGGAACAGAGGACCCTGTGCACTCCCGACATGTGGAAGGCAGAAACACCATAATTTGCAAGTTGTTTACTGAGAATCGGCATACCAGCAGCTGACAAGTCATTGTGACTAAAGAGGAGGTGAAATGGCAGGGTATAGAGTGTGTGAGATAAAAAATTATACATGCATTGTTTTACTTTAATTAAAAGTGAATACATGAGCCTGTAAGGATCACTTTTCTGTGAATAGATCTTTTTGGTTTTGCTGATAAGGCATCTGATTTCATCTTTGCTTCCAAGGAGCTGCTAGAATTCCCTAGTGCATCTGAATGAGTTCATTTAATATCCAGGCATGAGGAAGATATTACATCAGCACAGGAAGGGCTGCAGTTGTGGCCACTCCTTTATGCCGGATTCTAGTCTGGAATAGAAAAATCTGCTGTTTTAACTGACTGGTCTGTGGCTTGCTTTGCAGCATCTGTGCTTCAGTTGGAAGGGCAAGCGCTGCACCGGGCAGCATGATCTGTAGCGGTGAAATGTGCACTCTGGTTTATCAGCAGTATTGCTGCCTGGGAATTATGTTTGCTTCATAATTAAAGGAATCCAGCCATGATAGATTCTGGGGTATTGACACTGCTTCACAAAAGCTAAAACCTAAAAAACTCTGGAAGAGGTGGCATCTTCCTTATCCCTGTGCCGGCAGACAGTTCTGGCGCATGCTGCCATTCCAAACAGGAAACGATCTGCTTGCACAGCGCCATTCCAGCAAAGCGTCACACAGCTCCTTCTGAGAAGCTGAGTGTCCTCAGTGCCCATTAGTTTGTGATTTGTGACCATTCAAGCCCCTGTAATTTATGATCTGCTTTGCTCAGCAGCATACAGATGCTAGAGGCTGGAGTTTGTAACTTAGATTTACTAGAAAAATCTCCAGTCGTCAGCTGTCCCTTGAAGCAAGTAGTGTCCCTTGGCTGGTAGTAGGTAAGCTTGAAACAAAGGGAGGAAGTTCAACTTTACATAGTCTATTTGTTGCATATACTTAGAAGAGCAGGATAACACTGGAGAATAAAGGATAATTGAGGGCCAGCATGTAGTGTAATTGTGATGAGCCAAAGCACAAGATGCATCTGTATTGGGATTCCTTTTTCCAAGTATGGAAGCACAAAGTAGACTGGGGTAGGAGACTTAATTCCCTGAAATATAGGTTATAGGCCACTTCCAGAGGAATGGTACTGGGCTGGTTGGACCAGTAGGCTGCTTAATGACGCCAGATTCCAGGTTTCTGTTGTCAAAGCACTTTTTATTTGTATTCCATAATTGCTTTCTTAAATTTGAATTTGCCAGGTCACTTGCTCTAATACTAAACATTTCAAAAGCACAGCAGTTGCCTGTTAATTGTTAATTAATTTGAACCATTTCCTTACTTACCAGATAAAGTCATTTTATAATAAAGTACTGTTGTATTAAAAGCATGTGCATAGAGACAATATCTACTAAATATTAGACATTGTAGGAAATCCAACTCCCAATTGAGCCACAGACTATGACAGCATAGCTTTGATTAATGCACTCTGGCATCTCTACACTGAATTCAAATCCAAGTGCTGTTTGAGCTGTATATATTGTAGAGACAATGATTTTCTTTACTATATGCCACAGATTGTATCTTAGAAAGCGGTATGCTACATGAACAAATCTTTGGGTAATATGAAAAATGAATCCAGGTTCTCCTGTTACCTTCCTGTAGCTCTGTTTTGCTGGAATAAAGTCTTTGACCTGTGACCTACTGACAAATCCAGTCAGATGAGAAGATAGTTGTGGAGACTCTGTAACGTTTAGCCTCTGAAAATTCAGAACATACCTGTAAGAAGTCAAATTAATCATATTGCTTTTGCTAGAGTCTCCTCCTCTTAAACTAAGCACAATAATTTTCACAAAGGGGAAACTCCAGTGACTTTACTATCGAGATGAAGAAATCCCCAGACCTGCCTGCAAAGTCTGACACTTTAAATGTAAAAGAGGAACCAATATTCTCTTTGCTTTTTCCTACGCTCCGTAAACTCTCTGTATGTTGAAGCCTATGGAAAAGACAAGGGCCTGAGAAGGTTTTACTTTCCACTGGTGCAGTTATCAAAATCATTTTCTGAAATAGTGGGGGCTTTTGATACGTGGCCAGAGCAATGTCTAGAGTAGATAGGCACTTCCATAGACTAACCTAAATTGAAAGTCCCCTTGTTTGAAATTTTATTTGCGTTTTGTCAAACACAGGCTGGTGGTAGACCTAGTCATGCTGTGACTACGTCCACGCCTCATCTTCAGCAGGTCTCGGGAGATTGAAGGATTTCATGTCAGTCTAACTACATGCCTTACTGATATAAAGTGCTAATAATATAGCTATATAAAAACCCTTTACATTAGTGTTCATTCTCGTACTTCCTGTTTGTACTGTCCGTACTTAAAGGAATATAATCTACACAAAGTAGTGCAGGCAACACTTTTCTCGTTAACTTAAATAATTTGTGTGTGAACCTGAAGTTTGACATCACCTGCCTACGCAGTAATGAAGTTTGACTTTAGACTAATGGAACTTCACTTGTTGGAAGACATTCAGAAGGTGGGCTTAGTTTGGGAATTACCATAGAGCAGTGGTCACCAAGTGGTGAAGCCTCTTGAAGTTGATCCTGGGCTGGGGGGGGGTGAGTGCATGCATGCCCCTTCCCTTCCCCCCAGCCCAGCAGGTCACTCAGTGGGGGAGGGATGGGGTGGAGGCCCAGATGGCATGTGCAACGGGGCCCAGGGCATAAAGCCCAGCCTGCAGTGGCAGCTGCCTCCTGCTGGGCACAGACCGGGGGGGGGGGGTGCATGTGTCCCCGGCAACACAGGGCAGCGCTGGCAGCTACAGCAGTTCCAAGGTAGGGAATGGGGCAGAGGCCAGGTGCAGGCCCTGCACAGCTGGTGCGGGGCAAGGGACAGAGCTGAGAGCGGCTTGTCAGTGGGGTGTGGGAAGGGGGCATGCAGCCTGGGAGGGCACAGAGAGGCGCATGACCCTGAATCTGCACGTGGGGCAGGGCAGGCTGGAGCCAGTGTGCCACCAGCTCTTGGCCAGGCTGTGGTGGCACTGAGAACGAAGCCACCCTGGGGGGGCCTAACCACCGCTCCCAGCACTGCCTGTATGAAGCGGAAGCGTGGGCCAGGCCCTGCGAGAACAGCTCAGTGCAGCCTGTGTCTCGTTTTCCCCACCCCAGCAGGTGTGAGGGGAGGGCAGGCTGCAGCTGGAAGGCTGCACTGGGGCTGTTCTCGCTGGGCTTGGCTCATGCTTGTGCTCGGGGTGGTTGGCACTGGGAGCAGTGGTTGGGGTGGCTATGCTTATATCCCCCCCCATGGCCTTGCTCCCAGTGCTGCTGCCGCAGCCCAGCTGGGAAGAACCAGCACTGCCCTGTCCCACCCCACTGGCAGATCCAGGGGCACATGCTTCCCTGTCCCCTCCCAGGCTGTGTGTTCCCCCACTCCTCGCACTCCCTGGATGAGCCGCTTGCGGCTCTGTCCCGTCCCACGGTGGCTGTGCAGGGCCTGCCCCTGCCCCATTCCCTACCTCCCTGCTACTGTGGGGGGTAAGATTGAGGCCCCAGCGGTGAGGGAGGGAGTGAGGCTAGCGCTGGGGCCTTAATCTGCATGGGGGAGGAAGATAGATCTTCGGTTCGTTTAAATTCCAAAAGTGATCTCCGACCTAAAAAGGTTGGAGGCCTCTGCCATAGAGGCCGAAAGATGGAAAAAGAAAGCTTTTTAATGAGGAGTGATACCATGCCTGTTCCCCTAAGTAGAACTCATGCTGTTGGATATCTTACCTCTGTTTGTCCTTGGGATCAGAACTTCCTACCCTCTCTTGACCCTTTCCCTGGAAAGGGAGCATGGGTAGCAGTGGCACTCATTGCAGCTTGATGTATTTGCTGCCAGAGGCATCTAGTAGTGAGGGAGCAAAAGCACATCTGCACATTTCAGCTGGCTGAAATAGGTGTCAGCTCTATGTGGAGATCTCCCAAGCTGCTGATTCTTCTACCCTTTCCTGGCCCTGGGAATTGGAATAATTTCCTGCAGCTGAGCCCTGCTGGCAACTGCAAAACATGCAAAAGGCCAATTCCTGTTTGTAAAACCTTTCCCTTTTCTGCCAGGGTGTAGCATGTGAATAAAAGAGTAAAATCAGGCCACTGCAGCTTTTCAGTCTCCACCTGGGTCTCTATGGCACTTAGTGAGGCTCCCATTTCATTTCTTTTTAAATTAATGATGCCTTTGGAAGATTGATTAAACTGTCTCTTTAAAGAGCAAGATGATTAGAGGAAGGGTTTGAAAGGCTTGTTTTGTAGCAGCACACCCAAAAGCTGCCCTTTGCAGTCCCTGTGTGAGCAGCACTGACTGTCTCCCTTCAGTTGTGTAATGCCAATGCGTTGGGTTGAAGAGGAAGTTGCTTCTACCCAAGTGTTGGAAGCGGCATGAAGCATGTTAACTTACAGTCTTTAGGAATAAATCACTTTTATCAGGATTCTTTTTCTGTTCCATCTTACCCACTTCTGTGTGTCTTAAAAGATTCAATCCCTGATACTTTCGTCCACCAGAAAGAAGCTAGTAACATCTAAGTGTCTTTTAGGCCTAAAATGGAGGCTGTTGGAAAGCAGACCTGAAGGTTCCTGAAATGTAGGCTACTGAAGTGTGATATCCTTAGTCATTGGAAAGTAATAGAGGGATCTGAAGCGTGTGTGAGATTGTGAACACTGTTTTTATTTCTGTTTACCTGCCTGGGGATTTGACAGAACTAGAAAGGACCTGAGAATGGAAACAAATGATTTGGAGGTCTGAGCAGCTCAGGGCTTTTTTCATGTAGCAAAGGAATACGATAGAGTTACTCTGCAGCAGTTGCTGACTAGGCAGTAGGGCTGTGCAAAGCTTCGGTCACTGATTCAGTGTGGCAGAGATTTGGCCCAATTCAGTGACTAAATTTCCGAATCAAATCAGGAGACCCTTTAGTCTCTGAATCGATTCATAGAGATTTGGAAAGATTTGACAATTCGGACATAGACACAGCTTTAAGTGGGTTTTCTACATACCTCAAGGTACCAGGTGGCTCATGAACGCTGAGCTGGTGGGGCGGATGGAGTGTCCCACGAGAGCGTGGAGTGGGGGGTAGTCCCCAGCGTGCTCAGCGGCAGACCTGGAAGTGGACCAGAAGCACTTCAGTCCACTTCCGGGTCTGCCAGCGAGCACTCGGGATTCCCCCCCCCCCCCCCCCTCCCAGCTTGGTGACTGGTGCCTCCTAGGTCTGGGGGGGCACCTGGGGTCCCCCCATGACTGATTGCCATGCCAGGGGGGTCCCCAGTGCACTTGGAAGTGGGTCCCCTGCCGAGCATATAGTGGGGGGCCCCCCCACTCTCCTGTAGGACGTTCCATCCACCCGGCCATCGCAGCATTCATGAGCTGTGCCTGGTATCTCAAAATATGTAGAAACAACATTTAAAGCTGTATCTATGGCCGAGTCGCTGATTCTCTAAATTGGCATCAAATCTTCAGAGTTGGATTCAGCCGAATCAAATTGGGACACTGATCCAAATCAATGAATCATTCACTGTCCCTGATTTCAGGCCAAATCAGAATAGATTATGGCCCATTTCACACACCCCTACTAGGCACCCCGTCTGCTGGTTCTCACAAAGGGCCTTGCTGAAATTCCAAAACAAAACATTTTCAAATTTTAATGTAGACATACTAGTTTTACACATTACCTAACTAACCAGCTGGCACCAGTGCCTTGAATGAGGAAGAGTTTAGATGGAGTCAAAGGAATGGGTATCTATGTCAACATCCACTTGTCCATTAGAGCTCTAAACCCTTTCTGCTTCAGGGTTATAAATCAACCATTAAGTGACAGGCTGGGAAGAGACTTTGCCCCTGTGGGGGCAGGTTATTCTTCATAACGCACACTTGAAGAGCTCGTGCCTTTCTCAGCTGTTTGATCTTATAACATATGAAGCACTTATTGCAAACTAACTTGTATGTCAGCCTGATGGAATAATTTGGCAGTTTATGGATACTGAAGTTGAACTGGAAGAGATGGCTGCTCTAATGCATGGGGTTTAGGGAAATATTTATTTCTGGCTCTGCCCCTGCCTTCCTGACTGCCAGCTGTTTGCCTCTGAGCTTCCATGTCCTGGACTGTAAAATGGATATAATACTGTTTGACTCGATTCATAGGAGTATCAAGAAACTAAATCCATGGATTTGAGCAAAATTGACCAGTCAGAGATGTTGGTAGTCATTATGTACTGAACACGTAGAAAGCGAACTGGAAATGCTTCTAAAAGTGGGTTATGCAACTATATGGAAAGGGGAAGAGAAATCTTTTCTAAAATGTATCAGAAACTAGACCACAAGCTGTACGGGTGAGATCAGCTGTTATGCAAATCTTTCTGGTAAGGTGGGCTTAAGTTGTGTGTTACAGATGCTTTGTTCTATCTTCCTAGTGGGAGAACAGTAATTAAATTTTCTCCCAGGCTGTGTAAGACTGGACCAACTTTGCTGCATGGCTTGCCTTTCTTTGTGAAAGCTGCCTACTCTTTGGAAGATCTAGTAAGCGAGTTACCAGTACTAATAACAATGGATGCTGCCTTTTAACATAAGGAAGCCTTGAGGAAAATGTGTTTTCAACTTGCTCTCCAGTACAGAAAGCAGAACTGGTGAATTTTTCTTGAATCATGGTTGTTGGTATTTCTGTTGAAGGCATTCTTGTTCTCATTGAGTGCATCTACATATGCCATTAAGGTGACATGATTAACTCTGGCATACTTCATGTCAGAGAAGACTGCTCCCAGGTGCAGCGTACACATACACCTGGGACCACAGTGGTTTGAGCCAGGGTGGATCAGCCTCTGGCTAGCGGGATGCCCAGAGGGTGAGCCCTGGGCTCTGGGTGGTGGCAGCAGAGGTGCTGGCTAGGGCACAAAGATGCTACATTGCAGGCCTAGGTGGCAGGCAGCCCCTGTACTTCAGTACCCTTGAGCCCCAGCCAGCCCTGTCCACCTACGTATGCGTTTCGGTGGACTAAATTACTTCACTGTAAGGTAATACTGTCAGGGACAGCACATCTTACTGTAGAGTCAATTAATTTACAGTACCCTAATATTGGTGCACATGTAGACAGTGACGCTTTGCTGCGGAGCTAATTAGTAAATCCAGTCTCAATTTAGATGAGTTACCAATGCTGAGATAACTAGTTAGCTTCTCTGAATCTGGGGGTGCAATGTAGCTGGTGATAAACGGGAGCCCATCACTAAAGTCATGTCTGTGAAGACTTTTGCTAGGAGTTGAAGACTGTGTTTAAGCCAACCTTTACATATCACCCAAGTTCATTAACTTATTGGACCACCTGTGTGATCTGTGATGTGATGAAATTAACTTTTTTTGAGCAAGTGCTTAGGGTGTTTGTTCAGCTGTGAATTAAGGTTTTGAACCTTCAGGTAGCTATGGCAACAGCACTCCACTGATATGTGAATTATTTGAACAATCCAGAGAGGAAAGATACCTTTCCCCAGCGCTGAGGCTGTAAGCTGAAAAGACGGCAAAAATAATCACTGATGGCAAGAAGTATTTAAACGCAGCATGGCCTTGGGTTGCAGGAGTCGTGTGACTGTGGGCTGGAAAAGGTTTGTGCTCGTGCAGAAGCTATTTTGAACGGATGTTTTTCTTACTAGATATTTTTGCCTATCCAGGTGGTACCCTGCACCTGCAAGCACCCAGTTCTTCCAGTGTGCACCTATTGAACTTGTATTTGAAAGAGTCTTCCTCAAAGGAGTGCTCTGAGCCTGGCCTGTTCTAATGACTGCCAAGTCCTCCAAGCCAAGCACAGCCCAAGTACTACATCCTGTTTTGATGTACTGTAGCATCTGTTCATGCCAGCATTCATTTTGCATCCCCTCTCTCATTTCTTTTGGCTCTACTTGCTCTTCCATCACCTGATTCTGGATCCTTGGGTCTGCTTGGTAGCCTGATCACCAACTGAAAGGGGTTCTGGTTTTGGTTTTTCTTAATGTCTAGTCAATTTAAATTCCTACAGCACTTGTTAAGTCTTGTGTCCTGAAGGAAACCAGTGGTACCAGGATGAGAACAGATAGAGCTACTTAAGCTTATAAACCATAAGGCAGTGCATTTGGCTGCCTACTATGGCATCTGAGACTTAAACTGTGTAAGTCTTGGCTATAAGCGTGCTCCTGTAAGTCTGTTGGTTGTTCATAGTGAACTCTTTACTGCAGCAAGAGGTGGAATCTTTACATTTGAGTTAGGGTTGTGTCTTGGTTGTACTCGGATACAAGTTCTTTCACCCAAAGTTAGAAAACGGAGTTAGATAAATAATGTGTTTACGTGCACATGGGCTTATCGCGCCACACCGGAATAACAGGAACTGACAGGCTAGCCCTGTGAGCAAACCGACCCCTAGCCAGGCAGGTAAGGGATGTCTCCAAAGCTGCATCAGTTCTTACGATGGCATATCAGCAATAGTTGGGGAAGTGTACAGAGAAGGGGGAGGGAATTGTGGGGACTTTTTATAGTCAGCTTGGGCTTCTGCTGTTTGTCCCTTTCCAAGCCAGTCCATCCCATTGGTTTGCTGTGTTTTGCCTGTGTAAAATTCCCCTTTTCTTATCTGGACGAGGGAGATTTTCCAGAGCATAGTATGCCATTATGCAGTTCCTAATTCACTGGGCCACCATGATCTCGGCAGCTGGGAACCTTCATGGTATCTTTCTGTAGGAGGGGTAAGCAGGTCTCTGTTTGCAGCCTCTTGGACTTATTGGTCTAGTACTCCAGGGATTTGGCATTTTGCAGTCGTGTATAATCACAGTGTTATTGTGACTTTGGTAGTTCAATGGGGTTTAGGAACTTCTCTCTTTCTTCTTGTTTTGAAAAAGTCTCAGTCTTAGAAGGAACTTCTCTTCCTCACCAGGAAGCTGGGGGGAGAGTTAGAGTTCTGTGGGGTTTTTTGATTTGTAATACTTAGAGCAAGTCCTCTCCTCCCACTTATACAGCAAGTGGGAAAACATCCTGGTTTAAGGGAAAAGAGAATGTTGTATGTAAGGAGGCTCAGGACTTTCCAGAGTTGGGCTTGCTGCAAAAGAAAATCCCTTTTTAATCATTGGAGATTCCTCAGTCTGATGTTCATTTTAGATTCATCTCTCTGTTTCCAAATTTTCCATATAGCCAGATGGAATGTATTCTCTGGTGTCCACACTGGGCCCTCCCTGTAGGAGGACTTGATCTTGTATGCATTCATTGAGGGACTATAGGATATGGACCTCTGTTTGGTCTCCTGGAAAGGACCTTGGGTGCTACAGTGGTGGGTGAAATGCATAAACCTGGATCTTGCTGTCATACATGATTTATCTGATGCCTCATGTGATTGCTATAAAAGAGCTTTGTTCCATGAGAGAGCTGATTCTGTTCAGCTAAGGCATGTGGGCTGAACTCCTAGACATGAAATGTATGTTCCTTCCCAGCACTGGGCTGGGGTATGGAAGAAATCTTCTCCCCGGACCTATTGCACTGCCTCTGGTCCTGTCTGACTGTCCCTGTAAGGGACCTTGCTGACTTTGTCCAACCCTTTTTCCTAAGCAAGATGCTGTTCCTTTGACCTGGCTCGTCACTACTCTGGAATAGTGAGAAGCAAAGCATATGGTGTTTTTCTTCCTCCTTAACGCTTGCCATCTCTTGTGCCCCGCTCCAAGAGGACAGAGTAGTCAAGTGAGGGGGAAACGGGAAGGAGGGGATATCTTCAAGCCTGACTCCTCCTTAGCCTGAGAAGAAACAACACTGGAAATTACTTTAAGCCAGGGGTGGGCAAAATGCAGCCCGTGGGCCAGATGCAGCCTGCCAGGACATTCTGTCTGGCTTACGGGGCCCCTCAAAAATTTAGAAAATTAATATTTATCTGCCCCTGGCTGCCTGTCATGTGGCCCTCGATGGCTTGCCAAAACTCAGTAAGCGGCCCTCTGCCCAAAGTAATTGCCCACCCCTGCTTTAAACTGTCTCCATGCCTCAGGGTCCAGAGCCAAGCTGGGACCTGGAGTTCCAGTTTGTTTTTGCTACAGATTTAATTTTTGGGCCTATGGCCTATCTCGTGTGTAATGGCAAATAGGATTTGCTATAAATAGCAGTTCATTGGTTTGTACCAGCCAACTTTGGACAGAGCAGACATTTTGTCAGCTGCATGTAAGTTAAAGGCTAAAACAGTCTTGGGACTTGGTCAAAGGCATAGCAAGATCGGAAACATTTATACCTGGCATTGTTCAGTTACTGGAATATGGATGTTAACAGGGCAACCAGTGCATTGTGGCCTAGTCAAATCCATGATTATTAGCTGTAAGCACACTCCTGTTTACGTACCTAATAAACATCTTCAGGCAATGGGGACAAACTGGACATGCAGTAGTGTGCAAGTGTTTGGAGGGTTGGGTCTGCAAGGCCACCGGTCTTGCTAAAAAGATCGGTGTCTGCTAGGAAAGAAGCACGCGGGCAGAGATGCTTCAAAATCTCCATGTCTAGCTGCTGTTTGGACCCTTGGCCGGAAATCTTGCAACAAGTCTCCATTGCCTTGCAAAATTTGGAATTGCTTTAGAGTGAAAAGTGGATTTTGTATTCCATCTGCTGAAAAGGTACGCCTGTTTTCTAGAAGCTAGTAAAAATAAGCAGGCTGTTAAACTCCTGGTATGCCCCTGGTCTGATTTAACAAAAACCCTGTTGTCTGAGTCCATTTATCTCCCTTACTAGGCAGCAGCAGGAGTTGAGAACAGAAGGGGTCTAATCTTTCCTTTCATTCATAAATCTGTTACACGACTAGAAGATGTCTGTATTGCAGGATGCCAGTTGTACAACTCTAGGGTCAGTTGGTGGTGGGTGGCGTAGTTTATGGCATTTGCATCAGAAGGCACTGCCAATACAAATACCCATCGGGCTGTGGTAGAAGAGGGAGGATGGCAGGGTTTGCAGAGTACATTTCAACAGCTACTCGTCTCCTGTGCATTTTCATTAGGAATGGCTTTTTGAGGGGGGGGCGGTTTACTTCAGAAATTAGATCCCAATTCTTCCTTGTCCCACTCTCTCTCTCCCAGAGTAGTCTTGAGAAACAGCCTCTTTAAAACCTGAGCAGGCCTTATTCAGTGGGTGGCTTTATTGGGTTCTACACTAACCAGTGTAGTTGTTGGATGGGTTTCAAGGTCGTTGTTCAGTCCTCTGGTTCATAGCTGTTAACATGGGAAAAAATGTGACACTCCCTCCCGATGTTATGGTTTGGCGGTGAGCTCTAATCTTTCTAGAGGTCTGTGCCCTGCAGTGTGTGCCAGCATCTGCAAATGTAAATGACTGTTGTAAACTGTTATGGCAGAGTAGGAGGAGGAAGGTGATAAGACTTGAAAATAAACAATTTGGTTGAAAAACATGATATGCTCCCATCTTCAAGGGAGAAGGTTAAAATCACCTTTCTAGATGTGTTCACTTGGTAATAGATTCCTTTTATAGCCTGGGCTAATAACTTGATCTTGAAGGGCTGAAACGGTCCTTCTGCTGTGACCCATTCTGAATGGACTCTGGTTAATGGAATAAAATGTAACCTTGGCTTTTTCTTTATAGGCACTTGCAGCCAATGCTGGAACAGGGTTTGCTGTGGCTGAACCTCAGATTGCCATGTTCTGTGGTAAGCTAAATATGCACGTGAATATCCAGACTGGGAAATGGGAGCCCGATACTTCTGGGACCAAGAGCTGCTTTGGACGAAAGGAAGAGGTTCTGCAGTACTGTCAGGAGGTGAGGCGGCTCTTCTCTGGAAAGAAATTGCGAAGTTTTAGCTTGCACAGTAAAATCCCTATTATCCAGCATGAGTGGGGAATGCCTGGTGCCGGTTATCTAAAAATAGCTGGATGTGGGGCTTGCGTGCAATGGCACGGGGTGGTAGATAGCGGTGGCGGCACGTGGATGGGGGTTGCACACAGCGGTGCAGAGTGGTGGATGGTAGTGGTACAGCGGTGGCGGCACGGTGCCGGTTAATAGAGTATGCCGGCTAGTAGAATGCCAGAAAACAGGAAATTTATTCTTCTATCTGATCAGGTCTTGTTTTCACATGCCTCTTCATGTGTTTGAGGATGAGTGTTCCAGCAAACTGGCTCTTTTGCCAATGCATGACATCCTGTTCCTTTTGTTTTGCTGTCGAGCGTGTAGCTAGAGCCCAAAAAGACCAAGATAAAATCTGTGGGGGGAGAGGGGGAAGAGGGAGAAGGAGTTAGATCCCTTTCCCCAAAGAAGATTGAGGTGTATAAGGTAACTGACTTTAGGCTAGGAGTCCTCAAGAGAGTTGCATGCCTGTGACCCATTACAGTTCAGAGGGACTTGAGCGCCTTTGACCATCCTAGCCTCTAAGCTTCCTAACCAAAACTAGCACACGTTATGCTGATTTATGTGTACGTGCAAAGTGGAGTTCTGACAGCATTCCATATCTAATCTAAATATTTAAAGTGTAGTTGTGTTATCATTGGCATTATGTTCAGGCCGGCACAAAGCTGCTAGAATATTACAAAAATGTCGTCTTGTAAACCTTGGCAGTATTTGAAAGCTTTTTTTTTTTTTCCCCTGTTGCAAACTCCTGTTCTCGTTGCAATATGCTCTTGTACTTCAGCGTATTAGCCTTGTGAGATCTATTTTCCTGTTCATCTGGAATGAGGGATTGTTGACAAGCAAGTAAAAATATCATTTGGCTATTCAGTTTTAAGCATAAGGGTGGAACAGCAGACCATGTCTAGGCTTGCATGACTATTTTACAAGGCTGATATAACCAGTACTGCATCTGGTTCACATAGCACTAACCTAAATATAAGCCAGTGTCTAGACTTCAGGAGAACTTGAGCACAACATAGCTATCGTATTAATACATTATACAAAATAGGTGGGTTAAAGATAATCTAACACTTCATTAGGTTGTTTTGAGTTAGAGAACCTGCTTGTATCTTCCCTATTCAGAGACCCCCTTACGTGTCCTGTGTCATGGTCTTGGTAGGAATAGCTTTGGCTCCTTTCTAATAAAGGTTTTTTTGTTCTGTTTTTTGTTGCCATTAATAAACAGATCTATCCAGAGCTTCAGATTACAAATGTGGTAGAAGCCAACCAACCGGTCAGCATTGACAACTGGTGCAAGAAAGGCAAAAAGCAGTGCAAGGATCACACTCACATTGTTGTGCCCTACAAGTGTCTGGGTAAGTATGTACCATGAAGTGGGTCTCAAAGGAGCAAGAACTTTTTCCAGGGGGTGGGAGGGGGTTGTCTTCTAGATCCTGATACCCAGCTTGGTTGCTTGGAAAGGAGCCAACCTCTTAAAGGTTTCTTTCACCTGAGAGACCACTTTTCTAAATTCCTGTAAAATACCTATTTCTATAAGGTGGCACCCTACACAACCCCGCTTCAGCAGATCAACAGCTTGATTGCAGCTACATAGGAATAACGGTGACTGACATGAAAAAGAAATCCATATTCTCTCTGCAACTGTCAAATAACTTAAAGGCTATTGTGTTAGAATATCATAGACCTTGGGATTTAGTACATTGATCCTCTCTCTGCAAAGGTTTAATATTTTGTTACTTCAGAGACTCAGATTCTCAGTATGATCATGTTCCCTGTTTTAGATTTGACATCTCTCTTTTTCTTAGACTGACTGTATTGATACCTAGTGATTTCAAATGGCTCCTCTTCCCCCAAGTGGGATCCCAAAATGTGTCTAGTGTTAACTGCCAGCGATCGTTAGATGTGATAAGATTACACTGCATTTATTGAATCCGTGCACCCAGATAAACGGTCTCCTTGTTTACAGCAGGGACTTCTGACCTGTGCATTGTGAACATCAGCTCAAGCCCATCACAGACAGCTCTGGCAGTGGCAAAGGGAGACTGAGCTTAGTCAGATCCCTTGTCAGTTCTTTGCTTGAGCAGATTTGCTTAGCTTTTTAAAACAAATCCTGTGCCGTCGTGCAGAGCATTCTCCAAAATGCCTGGGGGTGGAGTGGGGAGCGCTTCATAGGAAGTGCTGCGAGAACAGTTCTCTCTGCAGCGCCTCCATTTGTGGACCTTTCTGAGGACTGAATGCAACTCGAGTCAGAAAGGAAAAGTGGACTGATGGGCTTTTACAGAGGTCTCATTCTGTACAGCCCTTCCACCGGAGCATCTCAAAGCACTTCACAGATGTTACCAACATTAATGCCTTCCTATCAAGGAGGGCTCCATTGCTATCAGCTCTTTACAGCTTGGGAAGCTGAGGTACGGCGGAGTAAATGCTTGGTACACTGGGTACATCTGTCAAAGATAAGGAAAGTCAGGACTCTCCTTCCTACAAACTGCCTGTAACTACAAGCTGTGGTCCTTAAGCTGTGCTGCCCTGTTTCTGCTGACTCACGCAAACGTGCCAGGTGCCATTTTGCTCATGCTGGACTCTGCGGAAACAGCAAAGGCAGTGCTCCGCAGTGGTGCTTACCTGAGAGGAAACATCAAAAACTCTTTAACCATATGCAGTATCTTTAAGTTGCTTTGAAAAAGGGGACTCGGCTCATAAGGCAGCTTCAGTTCTCAAATATTCCTGGTTGCAGATGATGGGGTGTCTGCATGTGAATAAAACCTCTCCCTATTAACTTTACCTGTCAGCATCGGTGATCAGTTGCTGAATTACTTGTTGTAAACAGGTGAACTGCAGCAATGGAGGGAAGGTATGATTTTTCCTCCTATCAAAGCATTTATTGTGCTCATTGCACAAAGTACTTTTGTGTTCCCTGTGCTGCTTGTCTCTTCCATGCTGCATTAATCCCCAGTTCATCTTCAGACAGGATCTCTCCACCAGATGATATTCAACCTTTTTTTTCCCCCCACTGTCAATGAAGCTTTTTGTTTTTAAAAGTGTGGGGGGGAGTGAGGAGAACCCATTAGCACCTTCAATGAACTGTAAAATAAATTTAACAATAGGATGCTGGGAGCAGGACTGAGTCTGGTGAAGTGTGAAAAGGCAAACTGCTGACAGTTCTGGCTAAGTTGTTAGACAGCATGGAAATGCCTGATGTGGCTGGCTGATCTCTGAAAGGAGAGAGCTTTGTAAGCATTGATCAGGGATGGGGGGTTGGGGAGGGAATGTGCCATATACTTGCAGCATGTGCTGGTTTGGTCCTCTAAATGGGGTCCGTCTTTCAGGAGAGGAGAGAACTTCCGAACTGGTGTGATAAGAGATGAGAGGTGGGGATGAACAGTTGTCTGTAGTTGCTTGACTGTTGCCCTCATTAGTTTGCAGGTAACTTAATCCACGAACTCTATTTTGACTTCATGCACAGAAGAAGTATGCTTGGGACATCTGTATCTTTGGCATCAATTGTGTGGGCTTGGCAAAAGTTTGTGTGTTGAACTACTGAGATTGTGTCTGCAGAGGACACATTCAAGGTGGCTGGGACAACTACTCCCTAGAGTTCCAAGTAAAAGACCACCTTGTCCTTTGAAGTGCTTGTCCTCCATATTTTTTTTTGTTAGCCAGTCAATCAAAAAAATTTTTTTGCCTAAATGTGATCTTGTCGGTGTCAGTCATGAGTTGACATACAAAAACTCATGGTTCCAGAATGATAAAAGGTATCATTTTGGAACCAAGAGTTCTAGTGTTTTGGATGTCTTGTTGGTCTGAGACCAACACGGCTACCAAGTGCACCCCTGAGTCATGAGCTGATGCATAGACACACTGATCAGTCTGTAGAAATGAGGGTGTGTTTTTAACTTAGCATGGGTTTGCTGCCTCAGAACATCTGGGTTTTTAAGATGTTCTAGTTTGGTTAGGGGATTTGGTCACCTTTCTGATTAAAGTTACTGAAAGTGTTGTCTGGATCTCCAAGGCTACCTAGAATAATTCTGGACTTTGGTGGGGGTTTACTTTGCAGTTAGAATATGAATGCCCTGGCTTTGACATAGAAGGTGGTGGTTGCATTGGATAGAGTCTTGTTTTTTTGTGTCATTTTAATGTTGCTACACTTAGCTGTAGTAGATATTTAGGACTTGTGTTCAACCATTTGCATTAGTAGGGTTTAAGTTGATCAAGCAGAGTGATTTTGTTACAGTGCAGAAGTTGGTAGCCAGGGCTATCGGAAACATACTGTTCAGTTTGTAGGTGGGGTTTGTATGTCAGAGTCTGACATCTGCTTTACATAGTTGTGTGGGCTTACAGGGCTTTTGTTTTCCAACTTTCAGCATTTCTCTTGGAGTATCCAGCTGAAGAAATGCTTTAGCCATGGGTGACTTGCATTCATCCCTGGATCTAGTGTATGGGTAGCATGTATTTGAACAACTGAAGCAAAAATTGTTTTTAATCTTAACCCCAAACTGTCTCAAAACTGATGCAATGAAGTGAGCTAGGAGCTTATGTATTTCCTGACATAAGCAGAAAATGGCTAGTAATGCCCTACAACCATGGAAAATGCTCATACAGCAAATATGCTGGCTTTGGAAATACTGGTGGCCCAAAGCTACCTTCTTGCGCGTAATGCAAGCTCACGTAGAAATTAGATGATGACGTTTTTTACAGAATACCATACAAACAGTGCTTTCAGACCAAAGATCTGCATGAAACTTTGTTACTGTACGTTGTAATTTCTTTCTAAGTTTGCATTCAGCTTCTGTTCAGGCTTTTAGTAGTACTACTTCGATCAGTCCACTAGGTTTTTACTTTTTATACCTAAATTCTGAGCTTTGTAGGCATTATATTAGAGCACCTCTCCAAAGGTGGCTATTGATGTACACCTGAACTTTAAAGTTTTGTGCAGCACCATGCAGATACCTAGTGGAGTAAATAACCAAATGTCCCGTTTGAAGATTTTAATGCTAGTCTTTTCTTGAGTTTGAGGGTCAAGAATGTATCTATAGGGACGTGAACTGTTATTGATGGAAACTTCTTGTTTTGCAGTGGGTGAGTTTGTAAGCGATGTCCTTCTAGTTCCAGAGAAGTGCAGATTCTTCCACAAGGAACGGATGGATGTGTGTGAAAGTCACCAGCACTGGCACACTGTGGCCAAAGAGGTAATTGGCTAATGTGACCAGAACAACATCTGTATATGGGAATATCAATCTTGGCTATTTTGTCTTTGTTACAGAGTTTCTGAACAACTCAGTGTCTGTTTTACAGCGGTATAGAGGTTAAATATGTTAAAGCACTCTTATCCTCGTTTTACAAATTCTGAACGAGGCTAAAGCTAAAATTTCAGAAACGTGTTGGGGACTTAAATCTACGTGCATCGTTTATCTCGGGGAAGTGTCACCCCAGGGGATTTATCCATGGTCATGGTCCCAGCTGAAGCACAATTTGTGGACTAGACTCTGGTTTCCCAGGCTACCATTCCCAGGGATAAGAATTGGAGTTGTAGGGAGATGTTATTTTGTGTGGCAGCTACTGCTGGAGAGGTTGGAATTGCAAGCCTGTCTTGAATAAAACCCCCTCTTCAGTCCCAAGAAAAAATGTATCCCATCTTCTTTGGTTAACTGGGGAAAAATAATTATTTAAAATCAATGCACACTCACTTCAACTGATGATGATGGAATGATGTCAATGACTAGAGTGCATGCAGTATTGTTAATATAGGCTTTAAATAAGCCACTTAGCATTGAGGCTGACAAGGTTGAAAAGTCTATTTTTTGAACGTTAATACATCCCATTGCTGCTCAGCTATTGTAGAAATTGGTGCCAGCAGAGCACCTTTTAAATTTGAAGGCCTCCTTCGTAGCCAACCTTAAGTACATGGAAAGTTAAAAGTTGTTTGTCTTGGACGTGGAGTTGCAAAATTCATCCAGATAACAAACTTGGATCTTTCTTACATCCATAATGCAGCAAAACAAAAAGGATACAAAAGAGCTCCAGTGTATATAATAAAGGTTTTATTATTTCATTCATTTGTGTAGCCATAAAACCATATACTTCCCCAGTTTAAAATCAGTGTGCTGTTAATGTTTCTACTTGCTGTTCACATTTTGACTTTGTCCCGAATTGCCCAATTAGATTTTTTTTTTTCAGCCACAGCATGTAAAAATAAACTTAACGCAAAGCCTATTTAAGCAATTACGCACATACTCCTATTTACAGAGAGAAAGTTAATGAAATGACTGACCAAAAAAAAAAAAACCCGTTACTTTGAAGTGCTGCCTCTTTGGCATGAAACAACTTGAATAATTTGGCACTCAGAGCCTGGTTATTTTGCCAGAACTGAACACTAGCTTAAAACACATTAGCAATTGTTCGGCAGTTCAGATCATCAACAGCAAGGAATATTGTGTTGTGTGACTGTAAGATCTCTCTAAGATTGTACCTATGCTACAAAATTTTACCCACTTTTCTGCACTGTTTGTGTAAGGCTCTGCGACACCAGGATTAAAATACCTTGTGTCTTGTGTATGGTAAAGCCTATACTATTGGTAGTGTTACTGGAATTGCATGGTTGATGAAGCCTTAAGCAAAATGTGATGCTCTACAAACGTGCTGTTTTAAGAGAAGACTAACTTGACTATGGCTTCCCTTTCAGGCATGTCTGACAGAGGGGATGATCCTGCACAGTTATGGCATGCTGCTTCCTTGTGGAGTAGACCAGTTCCATGGTACAGAGTACGTATGTTGCCCTCAGACCAAAATTGTTGACGAAGCCCTTTCCAAAGAGGAAGAGGAAGAAGATGAGGATGAAGATGAAGACTATGACCTTTATAAAAGGTAGGGTTTCTGATTGCCTTGCAAGACTAACATGGATGTAATGAGGCTATTGGCTTAATACTACCAATTCCCCTTGCCAGGAGGATGGAGGAGGGAATTTCTTTGCTTTTGGTTTCACAGGAGGCGCATCATGGATGTGGAGAAGTCGCTCATTCTTGAGAAGAACAAATGGCTTCACTACCCTCTTTCAAAATTAGTACAGAGCCAAGTGATTTGCTGCTACGATCTCAATCCATAGCCAGTAAAAAAAAATTACTGTCTGGCTGTGACCAGAGATGCCTGGCTTCAGAAGCTGCAGTCCTCAGCTTAGTGAAATGAAGCCGATGGGGAAAACATTATAAAGCCCTGTTGAGCTAGAGGCTTAAAGAGGCTATGACTATAATAGCAGGTGTAGCTGTAATGAGAGAACTCCTGTAGCTGCAGTTGACTGGATGATCAACAGTCGGTACATTTATTCTCCCATCTCTAGTGGCTCTAAAAGAGATGAAAAGAGAATCATTATTCTTCTACATCAAAGGTTGGCTGCAAAGTGATTAGCTTTAACTCTCCCTTCTAATTGTCTCCCTTTAGTGAGTTCCCTACTGAGGCAGATGTAGAAGACTTCACAGAAACAGCTGTGGAGGAAGATGAGGAGGAAGATGAGGAAGGGGAGGAGGAGGAGGAAGTGGTGGAAGATCGCGATTACTATTATGACAGTTATAAAGTGGATGATTACAATGAAGAGACCCCCACAGAACCCAGCAGTGACAAGTCTCTTTCTGAAAAGGAAATTATCAGTGATGTGAAAGGTAAGTCGCTTTTCAGCCTGTCACATCCCTGATGCACTGAAGCTATGCTCATCGGCTGTTAATGGACCTTGCCATCTGTATTGTTAATGGTGCTTTTGATCCATCCAGTAGATGCCACTTTGGCCTTATTTGCCAGATAGGTCAGCAAACAAAGAACAGCTGATGATGCCTACCTTACAAGTACTGAAGGTGAAGTTAACTCACTAGAGTATGGGCCTTATGCTGCCAGACAGCTGGGCTCACTGCCAGCAAAACCGATGGTGACTGGCACATAGAATGAGTACCTCCATCAAGGTGTAGTATTGAGCCAGAAGAGAATATTTGCATAGCCTAATTTTAGAAAAGCCTGTAAACCAGCCTGTGGCACTCTTCCAGTTGGGATCTCTCTAGCTCTGAGTGACCAGTGTTGGTTTCGTTTGTCTTCCTTTTTACTACATGGGTGCCAGGGAGTTAGAATTGGGGTGGACTTTAAGCTGAGCATCTGGCTTCCTTACCTTATGCAAGATAAAAAATTCACTTGAATCTGCTTTTCCCCCTTTCTTTTTACATACCCCAGCCTTAGCATAAAAGTCTTGTCTCTTTGCTAAAGGAAACTGAACCCATTACAGCCAACGTCACTTCTATATCTGTCTAAATATTTGCTATTGCTCTTGTCAGACAGCAGGTGCTATTGCCGAGGAGCATCTGCTGACTGGCTGTTGTGCTTCCATGCTGTAGATCGTCCTATATTTTGAAGTGTATAAGTGTCCGCAGAAGGAGGGGGGTGAAAGTGAAATTCAATTAACTACAAATCACTGAATCATTGCCAGTAGTTCTTGCATCTTGCGGGTAAAATTCTTCTTGCTGGTAAAATGCCAGCATGCTGCAGATAATTTCACTCACTGAAACAGGGCCTAGATTGTATGTGCAGGGCTGTCGAAGATCTGCAGATGTTAAAATAGACTTGAAACAAGGAGATCAATGTATCTTGCTGGCTTTTGAGAGCGTCTGTTCCAGGGATGCCCATCTTGTTTCCTTCTACAGTGTTTTAGAAAAGAGGATGTCTAGCATAAACGACTGGTTCTCTCCCTAAGCATTTAAACTGTTATTTGCTATACAAGCTAGAATTCTGCAATCCTGCAGCTATATAATGTGCTGAATGCTTGCTGCAGTGATGTCCAGGGCCATTGAAAATACCACTGTTGTGCAATTTACTGTTTAGAGTGCTTGGGTTTCTCAGAACTCTCAAATCCAGCTGCTGTGATCCCCACAGCAACACAGTCCCAGGTGTTTAGTTTGTATTTTCAGTTGCCTTTATATCTCTTCCTCTCTTAAGGTGTCAGGTTTGTAAAGGCCTCCCTTTTGGGGGTATCTCAAGCTGCCTCCACAGACCTTGTTTTATCATGTTGCCTAAAGTGTGTTTTCAGTAGTGGATACTCTCCACTACTGCAACACCCAAAGCATAGCCAGAGGAACTTGTTTTACCCCAGTTCTCTGCTCCACAAGGGATGGCTCTGTGCCGAGACAACTGCTCCAATGTCTCCTAACAGCAGCACTTCACTGGGCTGCTGTGGTAGCTGCTTCATGAACACTGAAGAGTACTTCCAATATAGCCCTTTAAAAAGCATACTCCAGAGTATAGTAGTGGCTCCCTAAGCCAACACAAGTACCCAGTGAAAAGTCTGACCTAGAGCCACCACTGACTTATTAAATCACCTCGATCAAGCCTGTACTCCTCATGAGCTGATGTTCTAACCCATCTCCACACAGTTGTCTGCTCCCAGGAGGCGATGACAGGTCCCTGCCGGGCTGTGATGCCTCGTTGGTACTTCGACCCTAACAAGAGAAAATGCATTCGCTTTATATATGGAGGCTGCGGAGGCAACAGGAACAATTTTGAGTCAGAGGAATATTGTATGGCTGTGTGTAAAAAGATAAGTAAGTCCTGCCTCCCACTGGCCCTTTTGCAGCAAGCCACTGTCCTGTCTGGCGTTTGGTGTCATCATCTCCTTGCGTAGGCCAAGTGAGGATGCGTGTGTAGCCCATCCTGTTGGTTCTGGTGTTTGAAGCACTTCCCTCTGTCCTTTTTGCAGCAGTCCTCTTGTCTCTGTTCCTCTAGCTTTATAGACTTAGCTTCCTTTCTAGGCGAAACTGGCTGGTCAACATACGTGGTCTCTGCTCACCTCTTGGCTTGCGACTTTAATTAACACAGGACTCAATTATCCCTCTCCAGGTCTGCAGTAGAGAACTGGGAAACTTCTTTAAACTCTCTTGGTATGAGACTGCCTCCTTGGTTCATTCACCCAGCTGGCTGCTTTCCCAGCTGCCCTGGGAGGGAACCTTTGTCTTCTCCAGTCAGAGTATTATGCATGGGTTTGACTGATCAATCCTGAAATGCATGCTGTTAGTCAGTTCTGCTGGGAGGAGGCTGTTTCTTATTGGTGCCTTTTGGAAAAATCCCTGGTGAAGCTGATGCAGAATTCCAACTCCTATCTTCTGCTCCATTAGAAATATGAACCATGACTCAATCCTGCATTTGATAGCTTGAGGTTTTTGGCACTAGCTTCAGCTGGCTTTTATGCTGATGATAAAGCTACCCAAAAACATTTTAACCTCCTTATTAATCTTATTGCTGAATTCCAGCACTTCCACTTCAGCTGCTGTTAAAGCCTTTTGAAAGGCTTTTTGTGTTATCTGGGGCTTGGCAGTTGGTCTATACAGCCATAATCCTGTTTACAAAATAGGCTTCATGCAAGTGCTTTAGATTGGGCTGATCTGACCAAAGTGGTGAAATAAAGATGCGGATGTCAGGAGGTTTTTGTACAAAAGTTTGTCCTGTCCCAGAGGGATTTGGGGAGGGATATGGAGGTCTCTGTCAATGCCTGGGTCAAAGATGCTGTGAGCAGGCCCAAAATGTAACCTGGATCAGCATTTGGTGCCTTTTTCACACGACTGTACTTAGCCTAGCCTTTGTTACACTTAGTTTGAGGAAGAGAAGTACTCAAAAGCTGTGGGTTCAGGTAGATGCTGGGACAGATCGCCAGTCCAATATTGATGCTACAGTACTGAATGAAATGTAGCCTGCATTGATTTTGAGACTCACCTTAATTGAGATAAGATGGCTAATGAAAGTCCCTATTGCCTATATCATAAGACAGTCAGGTTTTGAATGTTTTGGCCCACTTTAAATAGGGGTTAGCTGGTCTTCTCTCGGGCACGAGTCTTCTCCATTTCCTCTTGCCCCCCATATGCACCTAAGGCTGTGTAATAAATTCATACAAGGACCACAATGCTAGTCGTAGTGCCTTTGTTTTTTCAAAAGGGCTTTGAATGCGTGACATGATACCAGGGCTCTTCTATAATCTGGCCAGTGCAGAAACAAATTTGTCTCCATACTCCACTGAGTCATAATACACCAGCACAAAGGCCACTGTCACAGTTATAGTGAACTTTTGTACAGGTAAACATTGGTGGATTGTAACTTTTTTGCCACGTTTGAATGCTTTAGGAAAGTCAGAGCCTTCCAATCAATTGGATGAGTGAACTCATCTTGGTGGGTATCCTCAAAGTGCTTTCTTGTCTAACCTCACTGCTTGTTAGTCCTGTTGTCATACTTGGTACAGGTTATAGGCTTGCTGTCAGATCCCTCAGTCGATGAGATTGCATGGATCCCTGAACAGCTTTGTGCGGTGTGGCTTTTCTGACCAGGTCTCCTGGTTTGTGTGTCAGCTGCCTGGAGCTGGTTTGTCAGCCAGCACCTAATACACAAAACATCATGCTTAGGCAGGAAAAAAAGGCGTGAAGGGAAGGGAGAGTAAGTTCTTTGTTCTGCAGTTTAGGCAGCAGTTTTCTTTGTGGAGCTGAACAATACTTTCCTCAAACTTAATGTGAAGACTGTCTGGGCTCTGGTTGCCCTGGTGCGTTCCTGTGTAGCTGGAATGATGTAACTGAAACAAAATTAATAGCTTAATATCAAAATGGACTTCTGATGGGTAGTAGATCACCAAGGTCTATTTAACAGAGGGTCCATTCTGCAGGCATGAAAACTCCTCTCCCTCCCCACTCCTGGCACCTAATGCAAGTGAAGCCCAGATGGTAGAAAGTGTCTGAATCCCTTGTGCTCTCTCTGCAGTTCCTCCTACTCCTGTACCCACCGATGACGTGGATGTCTACTTCGAAACCCCAGCAGATGACAATGAGCATGCCCGCTTCCAGAAAGCAAAGGAGCAGCTAGAAGTCCGACATCACAACCGCATGGACAGGGTGAGCTTGTTGCCCTGATGTGCATAGTGGCTGCTTGTGTGTTTGACCAGCTACTTTTCCCGTTAGACCTGGCTTCCCTGGAGGTCTTGCATCAAGGCCCGATGGTTTTGTGGTTTATATTTATCCCCCACTTCCCCACCATGTGCTGGGAAAGATGGTTATCAGGAGCAATAAACATTCTGTTCTGCAGGGTTAATTGCCAAGTACGACCCTGAATTTGAAACATCTGATTGTGATTACAGGCCTTCTGATGCAGCTGGTTTTCTGTGCCTGTAGGCTAGCCCCAAAGTAAGTTTGAACCTTATTAATGTAGCTTCCTTTTTCTTTACTAAGGTGAAAAAGGAATGGGAGGAAGCAGAGCGTCAAGCCAAGAATCTCCCCAAGGCAGAGAGACAAACCCTCATCCAGGTAAGAATCAGAGGATCCAAAAAGTTTCCTGTTCTCAGCAGCTTCAGTGTCCACCTGAGTGAGGCAGACAAAGAGGTTGGTGTCCTGAGCTGGAAGCCCTGAATGTTGGAAGCCAGCCCTGCCCCTGCTTGGATTGTGCCCAAGAACGTGAGACTGGAATCCACTGGCTCTTATTCTTGAAGCTGGAGTTAGTGCTAGTTTTTATCCGCCCTCTGGTAACAGGAAATGAAACTACCCATCAGGCTTATCAGCAGCTCGGCCAGAAGGGAACTTTAGACTTCAGGCATCTGTTTTGTTCAACTGCACTGACAAATGGCCTTGTAGTCTGTCCTGTTTGGTTTGATCCAAAATTTCTCTCGTGTGTTGGGGGCCAATTGTGCAAAGCTATAGAGAACCTATGAGGCTGAAAATAAAACTCGCTCAAGTTCTGGACTCCTCTGTTAAGTGTGAGCTCTCTCTCGCTGCACACTTAAGGAATAAGCACCTAGAATAAGATTTCTGTTGAGGGCAGTATCTCCAGACATTTGGCTGTCCTCAGTTGGTACAAAACTCGCTTTTAGGATTCATTGTAAGACCGAAATAAATACATTTTTGTCCTCTGCTCTATTTTGATGTTATCTACATGTGCATCCTACAGCTTCTTTAGGTGAACTCCCCAGGTACTCTGATAAAGTGCCTTCCATCTGATCTCCTAGTCTTTCAGAACACGAGTTAATAGCCATATCGTGATGGAGGTAACGGTGGTGTCCTCACTTTATAAAAATGAGTTGGTGGTGATCTTAAGGTCTCAGGAGAACTGAGAAGACAGTCTGCACCTCCTGACGCTTAGTTCTGAAGGCAGAGTACAGGGTTATCTGCTTTCCAAGCACTTTAAAATGACTGTAAATTGAGTTTGAAAGTCTGATTGTAATTATTACTTAAACAGCATATATTAAATCTTTATTGATCCTCTGTTAACGTCCTTCTCCCCTACCATAAAATGCCTTTGGCCCCCTCCCACATACCCTGCCCGTCTTGCTTGTCTAAAGTTATTGGATCTGCAGAAGTAGGCGTTCTTGTAGAATTCATCCTTTTTGCTAGAGCACTGAAGCAACCTTACGAAAGCTCCTTGCTTCCCCTTTCCAGCACTTCCAGGCAATGGTTAAATCTCTAGAGAAAGAGGCAGCCAGCGAGAAGCAGCAGCTCGTGGAGACTCACCTGGCGCGAGTAGAAGCCATGTTGAATGACCGCCGTCGCATTGCCCTGGAGAACTATTTAGCAGCCCTGCAAGCAGACCCCCCTCGGGTGAGTTTTCTTGGAGCATTCTGCATTGTAGAGACGGGGACCACGTGGATGAGGTGCGGAGGGTGAGAAGGCCTTGTTGTGGAGTGAGCCTTGTGACGTTGTAAGGCAGGGCTGAGGGTACTGGAAAAGCAGACTCCTGGCACAGGTCTTGGTAACTTGTACTGAAGATCTGCAGACTCTGCTTGTTATGCAGGAAGCTGCACTTGGTTAATGCCACATTTGTTTGTGAAGTGTAGTAGGCTGTCTAGTGCACTTGCTGTAAAAGAGGATCACCAGAGAGATCTACATAGGTGTGCTCCTTCCAGGATCTGTCAAGCAGAGTAGACTTTGCAAGTGCTGTATTCCAGTGCAGTCGCTGAACAGGGCTTAGTTCCTGGAGTAAGCAGTTGGATTTCAACTACTCCTAAATCCTGCAGCCTCACCGCATCCTGCAAGCTCTGAAGCGTTACGTCCGGGCTGAGAACAAGGACCGTCTGCACACCATCCGCCATTACCAACATGTCCTGGCAGTTGACCCAGAAAAGGCTGCGCAGATGAAATCTCAGGTATGTAAGTGTTGCTATCCTGGGAGCCTTTTCACTTCAGGAGTGGCTCTGGAAGAGCCTCACAATCCTGTTCACTCTGGTTCTGCAAAAGCTGAATACTGTAGCAGCTCTAACGAGGGATTTTCATTAGCTGTTCTGTATGCATGTTGCTTGTTGCCAAAGATGCTCTCCTTACAACTTTTCCTTACCACTTCCTGAATGTTAAGTACTTGATATTCAGTTACTGACCTGGAGCTGCCTGCAGTAGTGATGATGTCTATCACAGCTATACTATTATTCTCAATCTGAATAGGATTTTAGACCTGGCTCGTCAGCAGTGCGTCTTTTTGCGCTGCACGTATGTGACTTGCTTGGGATTTGGTCATTCCTTGAGCAGATGCAAGGGGCAAGCTTCCTTTTTTCCCAGCACACTGTTTATATTTTCCCTGAGTCTCCTGAGCACTTATGCTTTGGATGTACTATACTATGTTGTGGATTTTGTTTAGTAGGCTTGCATTTGCCAGTTTTCTCCCTAGCTTCCAACGAGTAGGAGATTTAACTCTTGCCAAGAAATTGGCCACTGTTCTTGGCTGTGTTTAAACCCTCCACTTTGAATAAGGGCGTATTGCATGTTTGCATCACATTTCATCCCTGGAGACCCAGTGGCTGATTTCTTTTTTCCCCTCAGCTTGGAAGAACATCTAAACATGCTGGCTCAAGGGAACACTGTATCTGGCTGGTTCAGTTCTTCTGAAAGGTGTTTCAGATGCTACATTTACCCTTCAGCCCTCTCCTCCTTTCTGTGGTTGCACATTTCCATTTTTATGCTCTAAAATTGCTACAATAATCCTTAAAGACCCAAACAAGATCAGAGATGACATCTGCTAAACACTTTATGTGCATATCAGAGCAGAGGCCATTTTAAAGCTTGCACTGGCTAAGACCAGGCAAAAGGTGGCAAGGGAAATAACTACCTTGTTAGTCTCTGCAGCTTTCCAGTGCTCATTATGGCTGCTTGCAGACATTTTAAAAAAACAAAAAAAAATGTGCTTTATAGGAAGCAGCAGTGTGTTACTTGGACCGGGCCCCACAGCATCTGTACACATTGGGTGCATCAGTGAGGCTTATTTAGTGCTTTTAGCTAAAGCTGATACAATCAGCTGTTGAATAAAAGTGCCAAAAAAACCCACTGAAGCACCCAGTCAATACAGATATTGGGTGAGCCGGGTCCGACTAACGCTGTATGGCTTCTGAGCATGTGCTGGGCTCAGTGCAGGAATACAGTAAGCTTAAAGTAAAGCACCACTTTTTAACATCTGCCAGCAGCCTGTGAGATCAGGAACTAGAGCCCCAGTCTCAGGTCTCAGTCAGGTGTGTTATCCACTGGACCGTGCTGATTTTTTCTTTCTAAAATGCCTTTTTCTTTTCCCTAATATATGAAAGACTCGTACAAACAAAAGGGAACTGGCTGTAATGGGAAGATAATAAAATGGGATGTATGTGGTGCTGCCAAGTAGATGGAGAAAAGGACCAGACACTAAAGAAAAAAATGTATTTGTTTTTTCCCAATACCGTAATCATCAGGGATCTTGGCCGAGCGGGCAGGACCCGGTGCAGTGAGGCCTGGCGGGGAAGCTCCTTGCCACTGCAAGCCCTGTACTGCCCTGGCAAGGTGTCCCCTGCCTGCCAGCACCAGGGGGTCTGATGGTTGTGCCCCTTGCTGCTGCCAGGTGGGCAGGGAGGTACCTTGCCAGGGTGGCAGCATTGAGCTTTTCTGCCTGGCCCCACTCTGCCCTGCTGTGCCAGGCCCTGCCCACTCATTTTAATCACACATTTGGCAGCTTTTAATCAGAAAATTTGCTATTTTCAAATGAGAAAGCCGGGATCCCTGGTAATCAGTAAGCAACAAGGAGGCAGGGGAAAAAAATCAGAGGAGCCTCTGCTTCAAGGAGGCAGGACAAAAATCAGAGTGAGCCCAGAACTGGGGACTGCAGCTCCATCTTGTACTCGGAGGGATAAAGCACAACAGCAGTTGTCAGGTAGACTGCTTTTTGGTATTTATGTTTCTATTTGCTGGAGTTTCTTGGAGTACCTGGTTTCAAGCATGAGATGTGGATTCTAGGTGCTGGCTAGCTCTTGTCCTGCCTTCTTCCTGCCTTCAGTCCTTCTTCTGTCCATCTACACATCTGAGGCAGGACTGGATAGCGATGGCAGTGCTCCTTTGACTTGTGGTTGGCTCCTAACACAGAGCACCCAGTACAGTCTTCACAAAGACAGCTCAGAGTATCAAACATGGTCCATCCTGACCCTGTTGGGGCTTTGGCAGCACTGGAACAGAGTGGGTGTGCAAACTGTGTGCTTAAGTTAAATCCTGAACAGCCTTTAATTCATCCTGAAAGCTGCAATGTCAACAAATTGACATGCGAGGAACGTGGGTGGTACAGTTCAATTTCCATTCACTTTACTTTTCAGATGCACTTTAAGCTCCTCAATCGATTAGCTTGATTGACAAGCTGCCACTTGTAAAATTAAATTGCTTTCATCCTTGCTTTTAAAGGTCAGAATCGCTTCAGACTATAAAAGCAGGTCCATTCAACTCATTAGTTTTCTCTAGTGTTTGGTCATCCATGTTAATGGATTCCCTCGTCTGCACAATCCATGCTCGTGCAGCACCCTCTGCAGCTAGAGCTCGGGGTTACCGACTATGTAATGCCTGGCAGCGATGGGGTGGGTTGAAGCCATGTTAAATGCACAATCCTAACTTTTAAATAAGGGCAGCAAACCGCTGTGTGGGGTTGTGCGTTGGGTCACAGTGAATGGCCAGGCACCTTGTGTACAGGCTAGTTGTAATGTGAGGTATGTCCTAATTTAGGTGGTGTTTGAAAATTGGGCTGGTTAATTAACACCACCTGCTTTCTTGACACACATGCTTATTAATAGTCAGGTCCACTGTGGGGGTGGAGCAGCTCAAAACTCCAGTGTGGTAAATTATTGTGTATAAAGCATTGGTATAACCAGAACCCTGCTTTGACTTGGCTTGTAAAACTTCTCTCCACCCTTTGGACTTGCGCATAAGTTCAGCCCATGTGTTGAATCTCTATGCACTCGTTAGTAGTGGGGAGAGGCAGGGTTTCATTTCATGTTAATGCAGACAGCAGTTACACAAAATGACCTGTGAACTCTAGTCACTATTAAATATGAAGCATCATCTCCTGTGCTGCCAGAAGAAGACTGATCGCACCTACAGCTCAAAGTACAAAAGCTTAATGTCGAGGTTGCCTTCCTATGAAGCATGAGATGGATAAGAAAGTGCCATAGTCATGGTGTTAGATTTGATGGCTCTGGATCTCTTAGGGTGAACTGTGATCCTGTTTTATTAAAATAATTAAAATATTAGCACAGAAACAATGACTGTTGACAGCCCTTACCTCAGCCCTTCCTCTGTGTTGGCAGGTGATGACACATCTCCATGTGATTGAAGAGAGGATGAATCAAAGCCTATCTCTGCTCTACAAGGTACCCTATGTGGCTGAAGAAATCCAGGATGAGATTGGTTAGTATCTCTGTGCTGGTGTAGATGCTGATGTATTAGGAAAGTCTAGCATGCCCAGAAATATTGTAGTCTAAGAAATACTCCAGTCCAGCCAGAGGTGGTTGGGCTTGCTTTTTTAAGGTAAAAGTTCTCTGGCTTTTGCTATACGTACATGATTTCCAGCTAGATTGTGGTCATAATCTAGGCCTGCTGGCTTGCTAGCCTTGGAAAAACTACACACACACAGAGAATACAAAAAGTCCACAGTAACAAAGGCATGTGTCTCACTCCAGTCTCCTTTTTTGTTACTTCATGTGGGTAAAAAGGAGATTTGTGAATACAAGTATATTTGTCTGCCTTATGGAAGCAGTCAGCCAGTTGTAATTTCACCTGCTTATCCAGCCAGGACCTTTGACAACCTAGGATGGGACCCTGCTTGCCATAAACACACCGCCCAGCTTTCACAAATCTGACTGCCCCAGGTCAGCTTTGCTTGTGCCCCTGTCCCAGACCAACTTGGTTTGAAGGATCTGCCTCTTTCCGCCCCTCCCATGAACCCATTGAAACGATTTTCTCCTCATTTTCTCTCTCCTGCCTGGCCCCTTGTTCTTCCTTTTAGATGAGCTGCTGCAGGAGCAACGTGCGGACATGGACCAGTTCACATCCTCCATCTCAGAGTCCCTGGTAGATGTCCGAGTGAGCTCTGAGGAAAGCGAAGAGATTCCCCTCCAGGAGGGCAAACCTTTCCGCCCATTCCAGGTGAAAACCTTCCCAGCCTTGCCTGAAAGCGAAGGTACGTAGAGCAGAGAGTGTGATTTCACTTCAGGAAATGTGCGTGCCTCTAGTCAGAACCAGTGTCCCAGCCCAAACGACACCCAAGGGGTCTAACCCCTGGCGACCATTCGGGATTGAAGCAGTCGTGCCAACAATGTAGAATTAGCCATGAGGTCTATTTTCAAAGCTGCCTATGTCATGTGAAAAGGGAGTAAGCAAGCTCCTGGATCCTTAGCTGCCCATATTATTAGGAGATGCTCTGTCAGTCTGGAACAGGCAGTGCAGCTAGTAATTTGCCATGTCTAATCACTGCTGTTCTTGACTTCATAATACCTTTAGCCCTTTCTGGAATCTGATTTTAATTTCCCTGTGCAGTGAGCACTAAACTCTTGATTTTTGTCTGGAAGCTGGAATCTATAATTCCTAGTCTTTCTAACTCGAATGCTCCAATGCAACTATGAACCTTGTTGCTGTAAACTGCAACAAGTATTTTTTTTTTTTAACAAGGGACACTGACAGCTTGCTGTGGTGTGTGGTTTTTGATTTATTTAAAAACAAACAAGCAGTTGAACAGCCTTCTTCACTCAAAGCTGTGAATGCAAGCTTTGTCAAGGGTCTGAGGCGAAAATCATGCACAAGCCTTTTTTCCTTTCTCTCTTAATCTCCTTTTTCTGCTATTTTTGTTTTTGTTTTCCCTCCTGCTAGATCCTCAGCCGGATTTGTACCATCCAATGAAAAAAGGTTGGTTCTAAGCTGCTCCCTCTAAGTGCTTTCTGTCACTCTTCCACCTTCTCTGTGTTTGGTAGCTTCATTTTTAGTTTCATACTCTCACCTTTATTTTCACCTCCCTTCTCCATGTAGATCAGCAGGGCTGATGTAGCCACGTGCCTTGTTCTGCTAACGAAACCAGCTCATTTGGCCGCCTCAGTGATTTCTTAGCATTCCTCGCAGTCTCCATAGGCTGACAAGGTGTCCCAGGGTGCAAAGATCAGTTCCTTTGCCCCCAGAATAAACTCGGGCTTAGTGCTCTTTCTGGGAAATGGGTAGCAGTGTTTACTGCTTTGTTTGTACCAATGCTAAAAACAAGTTTGACAGCATTGGCGGTAAATAATCTACACACTCCCTTGTGTACAATAGCATCTGTTGTGCCTCCTACGTAATGTCAGCCCTAACCAAGAAGTGAGGGAGCACCAGAACAAACTTGCTGTATTTCCAAACTAATACCCATCAGGGTGCTTAGAGAGACCTACTAGTAACACCCACGTGAGCAATTCATATCTTTGCTTTCTAGTATCCTCTGCACTTCCCCCTTCTTACATACAGGATTTCTTTAGATAGTTCTCACTGTTCATCCATTGCTATTTGTAGCTCACTTGTGATACGTGTAGCAAAGGCGTCTCTGGCTGAAGAGGAACCGACTAGTCTGGGATTGGTGGGGCGGGGAGTCGGAGAACTCTTGACATTAAACAAGTGGGTTTGGCAGGTACTTTCAGATGTGGAATCGAATGTAAGTTGATTGCTAGCCTAGACCTGCTTGCAGTAGCAGTGGGAGGCTGGTAGGATTCCTGCTAAGTGCACGGGCACCTTGGCAGTTTATTGGTACTAATGCCACATACTAGGACTCGTCCCCATTGCTTCAGCCTACCTCTGGTTCCAAATTTGCTTCAAGTTGACAAGCAGAGGCTGCTTCTCCTTGGGATCAGGCTTATTCAGCCCACACATCAGTCTTGTATCCCACTGGAGGTTGGATGGCCTGATAATTTTTTATGAACATTTCTCTGCCTTCTGCTAGATGTGAGCTTTATCCCTGCTGTGGAACAATGTGCAGCTGATCCCAGCAGATCTCTAGACAGATTGGGATGAAGTTTGATTCTGGCAACGGCCACGCTCATTTTAAGAAGCTTAAATACAAGCCTGGTTCTGTGCCCATTTAAGTAAATGGCAGAACTCCCATTGCCTCCAGTGGCTGAGAATTGGGCTCAGCATTGCTCCTGTTTCAGCATATGGCATAACAGCAGCTGTATTCTGGGGAGGTGTATAATCTGAACAGCTGGACTGGTGCACTCCCAGAAACTGGGGCTGTGACAGTGCACAGCACTCTAACAAACAGCAAGACTCGCCACAACAGCTGAACACCCTGCTCTGGAGACTGCTAGCAGGCTGTCTCCTGAGAATGGGGTAAAGCAGCCACAGGCCAGAAGCTGACTAGGCTGGTCTCTAGAAGTTGTTTCTGCATAATCTCCAGAAGCTCTAAATCATTGACTTTCACGGTAATAACATAACCTGCCTAGGCAGCTTGGGGGAGTCTGACTCCCCACCTCAGCCGTGTCTGGAATCTGAATGCCAGTCTCCAAAGAAGCTGATGGGGATCGGGCTGTAATAAAAACCAAGCTGCTGCTCCTTTCTGGAGGAGCTGGAGTGAGACATTCGTTTCTTTTGGCATTTTTGAGCAGTAAAAAGCCTGTCGCAGTGAGAAGTCGCCCTGGAGCCGCCAACTACTCTTTCCTCTCACTTAATCAAAGAACCTGCAACGATTTCAGCAGCAGTTAACATACTGTCTTAACCGAGCTACAAGATCAGCAACTGCAGAGAGGTTGCGTGCAGTCAATTATGAAATGTTAAGTGCCACACGTAGTTCCCCTACACATGCCCCTTTGAAGAAGAGGCTCAGCAGACAACTGACTCCTTGTTCCCCTGCTTTTGCTTTGGGAGGGCACAGGCATTGTGAAGGACAGTGTTTTGCATATGCTGGTATCGGGAAGCTTCATCTCTCAGCTTGTTCCGTGCTCTGTAGGTCGGTGTGTGTGTTGCATCAGCCTTTTCTGTTATTGATCTGATCTATTTATAAAAGCTCCAGATCAAAACAGTTTATGCAGAGGAGCCTTTTGCTAATTGATAGTCTCCTCTTCAGCCTGTGCTAGTTTTCAGCCTTGAGATGGCTAAGAAGCATGCTAGTGCACAGGGGCTAGTTTATCACTTTCCTCCTTTGCCCTGGGATCTGTTGGGTTTTGAGCCTGTGCCAGACATGGAGACATGACTCATGGCTCATCACAGGGCTGTGCTGGGTAACCTTGAGACTCTCTGGTTCCTGAGGCACTTGCTGACACGTGGGTGTGGGGGGGGGTGTGTTTTGTTCGGGTTTTGGGGTTGTTTTTTTTTTTTTTTGTTCGTTTGAAAGGGCTCTTGCTGACCATGCCTACTATAAGTGCTCCCTCTGTGCTGGTTCAGTGGAGAGAAGGAATGTTTGGTCCTCACGGGGTCATGTTATGTGGAGCTATGGTGATAACCATGAGCAGCAAGCAGAGATGAGATGTAAATATTCCCAACTCCCTTCTCATAAGAGCACTCCAGTTGCTCTGGATATACATTCAGTGCATCCTGGTGAGCCTTCTCCGCTGTCATCAGAGCCACCTCATTTGCCTTCATTGACCAGGAAACCCCCAGATCATTTGTCATTCTGGCTTTGCACATGAACTCCCCTACTGAATCTAGCACAAAGAGGGATTAGTAAACAGCAAAATGTTATGAATCGCACTAGGAGTGACAGCACTGTCAAGAGAGTAGGTTATTCTTCCTAGATGCCGCTAAAGCCTCTAATGGTCTCTTCTACATCTAACAAAATGCATAACTCTTTTGGTGCAGGTTCTGGCATAGCTGACCTGGATGGGCTGATTGGGGCTGAGGAGAAAGTGATTAATAGCAAGAACAAAGTGGATGAAAATGTGGTGAGTCCTCTGCCTTTGTTTTCTGAAGAAAAACCTAACTCTGAGACTAATTAACGTGAGCAGCTTCTTTCCTACTTTCTAAATGTCAGCGTGTTCATTATCCGTATGGTGCAGAGGAGTTGCAGCGTTCTGATTATTGCAAACTCCTAATACCGACTAGCATCAGAAAGGTGGGAGGCTGAGGGAGGGAGAGAGCCCAGTAGTCAGCAGTTGACTGACTTGTTGAAGTGTGTTGTTCTGCAGTAGCTTTCCTAGGTAGAAAACCGATCCCTCTGAAAGATGGTAACACCTGCACTGGAGACCTACCCTTACTAGGTGACCTCTCAATACGGCACCAAATACACCGAGTGCTATGCTGTTCCACCTTTGGTTTCAGTCTGTCTGTTATGAAGCTGGTGGTTCTACCTACCCCCCCCCCCCCCCCAACACATTTTGAATGGCAGATAGGATTTGGCGTACAGTAGAGCTAACAGTAAATAGCTTGTAGCTTTAAGTGGAGTGTTGACATTGAGCTGACTTCTAGTTGCAGGTCCCTTGTGCTCCTTCCTGGGTGAAATCAGCTCTGGAGGTTAACCTTTTTTAAGCTCATTTTAAAATCAGCATTTAGATTTGCTTCACAAAATTGTTTCACTCAAAGCAAATGCCTGCAGCTGAATTAGAGCCTTCAGGTCAGGGAAGCAAACAGTCTTGACTTCCTTCAGTATTCCTGAAGGTCCTGGTACTATTCTGTAGTCTTTTTGGATAATCTGAGTTTTATTAATAGAACTATCAGTTATTTAACCTGTGGTAGTTCCAGTTAATAGTTTCAATAGGTATCATGGATTGAGGACTCCTGAGAGATTCACATGAGGTAGATGTAGATAAAACTGTGCTATATCAAAGTGTAGTGCTTTGGGAGAATGGAGTCAACAGCAATAAATAGGTGCCATTTTGATTCTCTGTTCTTCTCTAGTCGGAGTTCACCAGGATGTCCTTCATGTACCCTCTACACCATAACTTTTTTTTTTTTTTTTTACATATGCCTAAGTTTTGCCCATTTTAGAATCCCACAAATTACAGGGTACACAGTTTTGATGGGCCACATACTTCTAGAATAACTTATTGTTAGCTGACCAATGTCAGTGTGATGGAAATGCTGTGGCAAATGTGACTCTTTTTGCAATGGTTAGTGCTTTGCTCCCTCAGAACATCCCGATTTCTCTGGCTCCTTGTGTAAAAGGCTTTTGCCTATTTTCAGGTAATTGATGAAACCCTTGATGTGAAGGAAATGATTTTCAATGCAGAGCGAGTTGGAGGACTGGTGGAGGAGCCGGTACGTATTGGGCCGCTCAGACTGGCTGATGAATTCTAAAATAAATTTCAGCATTAGTGCTCCTGTGTATCCATTTAATTCTGAGTCTTCTTCAGTGTGTGGCAAATTGCAAACCTGTGCTGAAGTCTTGCAGAGCATGGTACTATACTGAATTCCTCCACAGAACCACAGTTCCAAGTTGTTACCAGTATTATGTAGGGATACAGACTTTATTTTAGAAGGCTTTTGTGGGAGAGCATCTTCTAGCAGTTGTAAATGAGGAAACAATCTGTGTGTATTTTTTTTTTCCAAGACAGGGAGATGTTAAATATTCAGGCTGCCATGTGGAATCAATCAGTCATGCAACCACATCACAGATGGCTGAAGACCTTAGTGGTGGCCGCCTCCTGGGGTTATATTTCCTGCTTTAATTTCCAAGTCTCTCCCTCCTGCTCACCCCTCCTCTCTCCCTGCAGGATGATGACGGTTCCCTTGGTTCCTTTCATGATGACTTCAGTTTCAGCAGCAGTGCCCTCATTGGTCTGTTGGTGATTGCAGTTGCCATAGCCACTGTCATTGTCATTAGCTTGGTGATGCTGAGGAAGAGGCAGTATGGGACAATCAGCCATGGGATTGTGGAGGTGAGAACTCCTGGAACATAACTTAGCGTGATGGTATCAATTTGCATTTGCTTGCCTTCTTTAAAAACACATGCACACTGCACTGGTGGCTGCTGCTGAGCCATCAGTTGCATTCCTTTCATCTAGAGGAGACTGAACCCTTTGGATGCTGAGATACTTGCTGCTATATTTGCACATAGCTGTTTATCATTTGTGTGTTGTGCTGAGACTTGTCGACTGCACTTATCAGAAGGATTTTGGCTAAGCTTCCTTTTCTGTCTGAAGAAGGGATTTAGCATTAAATGAGCTTTCACGTCTTAAGTCTTGAGCAAGGTAATAAGCAAGAGTGAATCTATAGCAACTCACCCTTTGGGTAACTTAGCAACTGTTGAGGCATGGTGATCCAATGTGTAGGATGTGGAGGTAGGAATAGCCCATGGCAGTGTTGTGCCTGCAGGAGCCAGCAGGCAGCCTTTATGCTGAACAATGAGGGGTTTTTCAGTATCATGTCGCTTTTTTCAGGAATGATAAGCAGGCTGTTTCCAGTGGCTACTGGTATTTCTGTTTGTATCTTGCTGCCTATGGAACCAATGTCTGTCTCTGGACTATTACAACTACTCAGATTAGGGGAACCTGGAAGTTGCTGCATCTTCCCACATATAACACACCCCAGAATAAAATATGCCCCTTCATTTTAAAAGACAGAATGAAGAGAAAAAGATTGTTCCTTGTAGAAAGTAACTGAGTAGCCTGCTTATTGTTGTGCTTCTGTGGGTCATCTGCAGATTTTTCTTTCATTTTTGCCTGGTAAGTGGCAGAAATTGGTCTAAAATGTATTTCTCACGTATAATGCACGCTGCCACTTCTAGCAGCTTGTTTGCAGGGGGGAAAGTTGCATGTTGTATGTGAGAACGTGGTACTTGGATTCCATTGTCTGGTCGGTGTCTTGTCTTTTGAAGGTTGACCCCATGCTTACTCCAGAGGAGCGGCATCTGAGCAAGATGCAGAACCATGGCTATGAGAACCCGACTTACAAATACTTGGAGCAGATGCAGATTTAAAGGATGTGAAGATGCAGCAGCCCTGACTAGAAGAGGGGCAGGGCAGAAAGGGCCAAAATGGTCCAGTGTTTTGGATCAACTACTGACCAACAGTTGCTTCAAGAGGACTTCATCTTACATTCAAAACTCCTGGATCATTAAGACTATAATTACTACTGTAGAGTTGCAATTTCCATTCTTTTAAATGGGTGAAGAAATGATAATATAACAATATGATGATATATAAATCTTTAAATGGGGGAAAAATGGATCTATTGCAGATATTTGACTGAGATGTAGTTTTTCTTTTTTTAAAAAAATACTCTGAAAATCCCAGTTTTGTTGTACCGTCATCTGATACGAGCTCTATATATATATAACGGGAGATGTTGATTTTTATTTCTGATAGATCCCTTGTATATTGAAGGCCTTTGTACCAACCCACATTGTATAAAGGAGGCACTTGTGGCTCTTCAGTCATTCTGGCTTTTATATATAAAGCAGTATTCCTTCTTTTTTTTTTTTTTTTTTTAACTGAATTTTGCTGGAAGTTGCAAAGAGATTAAATAGGGTTCAGAGCAGTAAAAGTGTAACCCAGGAAGCAGATCAAAGTGGTGATTAAGGGGGAAAAAGCTTTATGAAGAATCCCCAGATGCCAGTGCTCTGTGCCCACCCTGCATCACAGTTCCTAGGATCCTAGACTCCCTAGCGGCTCAGTTACAAAGCTATTGCCATCTCCATTAATAAGCACCTGAGTGGAATGTTAGGCCGTGGCTTGTGCGTTCTGGGGTCTGCACATTCCCCTTCTGAATCTGGTCCTTGGTACTGAATTTTAAATCCCTCCACCAGAGGATCTAACCAGCCTCCTTCAGTGCTCACCAGGCCCCTCTTACCACTATCTGTAACTTTCCCCAGCTCCCTCCTCCCCCCCCACCAACACGGTAAGTAGGCTAGAGATGCTGGTTTTGGAGCCTTGTAGTCTCTCTCTCCAGTGATGTTGGGCCATCTCTCTACTTTTATTCCCAGGCCTAGAAGAATGACTGGTGCAATACTCAGCATTGAGGAATGAAAGTACATGGAGTTCACTCTAAATAAGGGGGAGAATAGGAAAGGGATACTGCCTATTTGACCGAAAACTGTAGAGAGAAACGGGGTGTTTTCCAGTCACCATCGTGTCTTTGTAGCGCTTGTATAATTGGTGTTAATGCTCACAGCTTTTTTTTTTTTCAATCTGGAGGTTCTGGTAACCTGTGGTGTATTTTTTTTTTTTCCTTTTTTTTTCCTGTGACTTTTTTTCTTTCCCCCTTCCATGTCTCTTCCCACTATGCACAGATTTACCTGCAAACTCCTTAATGTGGTCTGTGGGGAATGTACAAAGTTAAACACATCAATAAACACGTTAACTTCCAGAATGGTTCCTGTCTTTACTGCTGGGCACGCTTGGGCTTCCTCTGTGCCCTTTGCAAGGCATGGGGCCTGTTTCCTCCTTTCCCTAATGCATCTTCAGCCTTGAATCCTCATCCCCATCCTCTTGCAAGGACTAGAGTTCAGAGCTTTTCCTAGTTGCTTGTTGTAGAGGATTGTTCCTCTCTAGCCAAGGCTTTCTGCAGTATTTCTAGGCCCTGTCCTCACTTGCAGAGAGGAGGAGATGAGATAAAACCAGCAACTGGGGCTTTGTATAGCCAGCTGTTCAACATGACCAGGTGCTCAGTCCCTGAGCCACAGCTATTTGTAGGCTGGTGACTTCCAGAGAGGCATTGCAATCAGTTTTGAAATGCCAAAATCACTGTGGATGGAGGCAGACTGGCATGGTCCCTCAAAAGGAACCATGCCAGAGCTGCACAGCTAAAGCAAATCGTTCTGGCTGCCTGGGCACCCACCCACCATTTTCTAGCTAGCAGAATTTAAAAATGCAATGATTTGGCTTTGTGTTGCATGCACTAGTGTGGTGAAATCAAGGGAGCCTTCAGTCATGGGTACCCTTCAATCTGCAATATTTTAGGAAAGGAAACAAATTGATAGGCATTCTAAATTTGTCTTTCCAAAATAGTTAAACTAATGACCTACAGACCTAACAGCTGTCCTTGTCCTTCCCTCTGAATGGTGACTTCAAGCATGATTTCTCCCTCTCTTCTATCATGCTGAAATAACTGAGGTTGTTGCCTTTTGCATTTTGTTTCCAAGGCTAAGATACGGGATTACCAAGAGTTATTGCAGCACGCCAGCATCCAACAGGTACTATGGGGCAAAGGTGGGCAAGAGGCAAAGTAAAGCCACATGAGAAATGTGATTGTGTACAACTTGCCCAGCCTCGGATGTGCGCTCTTCGGTCTACTGGAACTGCCACATTCTGGGTAAATTATTCAGTGCCTGCAGGAAAGAACAGATGGTGTCCTAGAAAGCCTTCTCTTGGCTTGTCACAACTACTTGGGAAGGAGTTTGATTAACAGAAGTTCATTTAAATGACATTACAGCAAACCTAAAACCTTGCCTTGGTTTTCTGGGGAGAGAATCTGGACTTTCACTGTTAATTTCAGATCAGAGAGGAATTCTGGGTCCTAATTTGGGAGTTTAGGCTTAATCTGATTAGAATCGTAAAGCAAATACATTGGACCTAAATCTGAGTGAATGTCTTAACGCTCAAGTGCTCAAAAACCATTTGGCTAAAATGGATTTAAACTTCAGGACCCGAAAACACTTGTGTATATTTTTGTTTGTTTTAAAGATCTATATTAAAAATCTACTATTGTTCCAGGCATCAGCTAGCCACAGATTCTGACCTTGGTGGTAATGGAGTATTAAGATGGTTCCCTTGGGGAAACTAGTCTGTGGCTTAAGGAGAATGGGCTGTTCAATACTTCAAACTGCACAAAACACAAGAAAGCAGTTTTGTACCAGTCACTTTGGGGGGTGGGGGGGAGCAGAAGAATTTGGTCCAATCCAGTTCCAGCCTGAGGGGTTCGACACCCATTCCTGACCAGCACTAGGGGACGTGACAGCTGGCCTGATAGATAGACGTACACATTCGGAAAGCCTCTACCTGCTTGCATGGCCAAGAGAGTTTCCATTTCCAGATAAGTAGCTTTCAGAAGTTGGACAGATATGATGATTGCATGCGCTTTCCCTTCCTCTAATATTTTTACTTCTGCTAAGGCATTTATATCACACTCAGCATCACAATGCCCATGTGCTACAAATATGGCTTTACATTACTAAGTACCTATGAAGGAGTTGCTGGAGCACTTCTTATGAGGCCTGCCTGCTGCCTTCAGGAGCAAATGCTTTGTGCTGCGATTTTGCTTACTGTCACTATGAAAGATGGGAAGAGCAAGCTGGACTGCAGTCTCCTTGCGCCTCTCCAACAGCATGGTTAACTTCCACTCTGCCACCAAAGGCTGTCGCAGCCAGAACTGGACCTGCAGAATCATTGCTGCTCATGTTGATAGACCGGAAGAACTGACTGAACCTGGAGTGCCTGCACTTCATAGACAAACCACCCAGATATCTAACTCCTCTACCCTCTATATGCTACTTGACAGTATGGCTCTCATCCTTCTGCCTGCATCTTTTTTCCCCATCTTTTTGTTCTTTGGGGCAGACAGTGCTTCTTATTGCAGGTGTACACAAGGCTTGATGCAATGGGGCCCTGACTATGATCAACTGCTTTGGATTAGGTTCGTAATCGCTGCAGTTGCTGATCCTATCTTGGCTAGGCTGGACTGCCTCTTAAAACTTAAATTGAGAGTAAGAATGCAACTAACCCCACCAAATCCTTTGTTTAAACGCTGGGTGGGGAGGCTTGAGAAACCAGATGAGATTCACCTTCCTGATTCCTCAGTGGCTTTAGCAGGGAGGGAAGCAGAGGACTGTGTCACTGATTTCACCATATCAGTTCTCTGGTGCATCTATTCTGGTTAGTCCAGCTGCCAGAAATTAATAGCTATAGGTACCATTCACCTGTGCTTGCTTGTATGTCCTCTGTATTCAATTCTAGCACAGCTATTTGACTACTGAGACACTGACCTACTGAAACGTACGTTTTCTCTGTAAAACCTCCCAGTGGTTTTAGGATCCCTCCATGTCTGCATGGGAACAGACCATCCTAGACTCCTGCCTGATGCACCTGGGTCATTGTAGCTCTGCCCTGTTGTTGGAGTCGAGCTGATGTCCTCTACCCTGTCACTTGATTTATTTGACTGACGACTGCAGCTGGGTTGCATTTCCATTTTGCTGGTGCTGATGCAGTTAAGCCATCGGGTTACAGACAAAGTGTTCTCTGCATGCACAGTCCTACAGGGCATCATCCCGCAGGAAGCATTTTGTTAATTTGCTTCCTTTCCCATTTCAGTTGTTTGCATTAAACAGCTAGCACTCATACTTCAGGGGTTAGATTTTCCTTTGGATATGAGTGTGTGTGCATAGAATGGGCTACAGTGACTGTTAAAGCAGAGATAGACTCCTCTTGTTGGACCATTGTTTCAGCCCCTGGGTACACTGGGTCACTAGTGCAGACCAGAGCGTGTTACTGTCCCCTCAGACAAGTGATTCTCCTATTACTCAGTCCTTTCCAGTGAGCACTGATGAATTTAAAAGCAATGATGAAGAGAGCAGCTGTGTAGCATCATATTGTAAGGAACACATTTCTATGGTTGGGCTGGTCCAGGCCTTGCTTTCTCCTCGTATTGGTACCATACAACCCAGTGTTAAAATAAAGTGATATGGTATTTTCTGCAGGCAGGAGCACAACAGTCCCTCGACTCTGTTGACATGCTTCCCCCTACCCACCAGCCTTGTAGCACTTGTATGTACTGACTAGAGGCAGCAAAGTCACATGCTTTGCTTTCAATCCTTTGGCAGCAAGCTGGTTGCTGCTGGTGCCCTGGCCTACAAGAACCCCTGAGCTTCCCATCTAACCTCTCAGTCTGCAAAGCAGGCATAACCCAGCACTTGGCATCAGCATCTTGCCCATGGCAGTGGCTGCAATGGCACAAATTCAGTATTTAGGATTTCATTGTCAGGCTCAAATATTGGAAGCAGATGGCTTGGGAGAGAGTCCTTCCTCGTGACACACAGCAACAGGGCAAATTAGTAATAAAGTGTAACAAATAGAATGTGAAGGATAAGTGGAGTTAAATGCTGGAGTCAGAGTTTTTTGGGAAGCATAAAAATATCTCAAACCTTCAGAAAGCAATAATGGTCTGGAAATCAGCAGTAAACAGAGCACAGTGCTTGGGCTGAAAGCAAAGGCCATATGGTAACCATGCCTGCTCAAGCACACAATGGCCCACCTGGTAGACCCCATCAACCAGTAAAAGCATGACACATCCTGCACTGCCTCTCCATCCAGCTCTGGGCCATCTTGTGGGACAGGCTAATCTGAAGAGCTATCACTGTGCTTGGATTGCACTGACTTTGGCGCGCTCTTCACTTGGCTGCAATCGATGCGAACAGCAGAGTGAAAATTGTCTGGGGCTCCAAGCTATACGTTGGCAGTAGGAAATGCCAATGCACAGAAGACCAAGATGAGCCTCAACAACACCCACTTTTGTTATATGGTACCAGAGCCATTTCTCATATCAAGTCACTCCTTCAGTAATGACTCCAGAGTGGCCAGCAACAGCTTTACTGCAGGCACAGCAAGATGAAAATGCTGAACACCAGAAATGAGGGAAAACAGGATCTTTCATGAATGTACTTGACATTTTTTAAGAAGATAAGGATCACAGCAGGTAGCAATAAGTGACATGCCTAAGGCTTTGCGTGGCTCCATCATCCACAGTGTTGTTCCTCTGCAGGCTCAGTTTACACCTAGTTTGGGTATGTCTGCCTTCCTTGGATATCTGTCCTGAACCAGAAGGACACTGCTGTCACTTCCTATTGTATCAGGAAAACTGGTGAGCAGGATGATGTAGCCCTGGTTTGTTCAAAGCAGTATATTTGATAACACATGGGACCAGTGTTTCATAAAGAGACTATCAAGCTCCAGGTGTCCCAAGGTGGGGAGTAGGCCACATAGTTTTGGTGAGAAAAAGGAGAAACTGATTAACTGCATGTTACGAGAAGGCCTGGCTGTGGAGGCCACTTTGGAAGTGCAAATCTACAAATGCAGATTGCACTGATAAGCTCTCATCAGCTCTACATCATAGATTCCCCCGAACCACTGCTCCTAGCAGTGCTGAAGTCGTGTGTAAATTCCTGCCACAATCCTGCTCTATGGGCCACAAGTCCCAGTAAAACACACCCTTCAGGAGCCTGTGAATAAAGCCTCTGATACACCAACAGACAAGCTCATCTGGACTATAGTTTGTTGAGCAAGGTGCCCCCCAACTTTCCTTTTGAGTGGAAATGGCAAGAAAAAAAAAGCTTCTGTCCAGGATACAAACAAGGCTACTTCTCTGAGCAGGGCAGAATGTTTTCTGCCTTCTGACCAGTTATATACAGACACCCAAGTGTATCTGAAGAACCATCTACTGGAAATGGAGACATGACCTTGATGGCCCACAGCATGAGTCGGATTATACTCCTGATCTCCTCTCTGGGCACCTCTCCTTGAGTCATTTGGAGGAATTTGGATGTATTATTCTCCTTGCAGGGAGACTTATATCATCTCAGCATTGATGGCAAGCTTCTCTAAACCCAGCATCCAGAACTTGTTACATAACATTCAGAATAAGTTCCCTTGTTACCTCCCATTTTGAGCCAGCTCCTTCAGAAGATGAATCACCCTGTTGACCCCTCATAGAGAGTTAGGGCTAGGATGTTGTGCATGGGGGAGTTGTCTACACAGACTTGAGAAGCTTCCCCCCGCAAAAAGAAAAAAAAAAAGTGTTTGTAGTTGGATATAATTATCAGAGAACCCCCTACCTGGGTCTTACAACTCTCAAGAAATGCTGCAAAGGCCTGAAGGAAGCAGCTTCAAAGAGAATACCTGCCGAGAAAAGATCGTTTGAAGGATGTTGATGAGACAGAGGGATGGGTTGGTTCCCTTGTTTGCAGCCTCAGTGACTGCTTTGCTTCTCAGTTCATCAGCTCTTTAGGGAACTCAGTGTGTGAAAGGATATCAAACATCAGCCTGCAGTTCCCTTGTCTTCATTTGGAGCTGTAGTTAGCCCTCGGGACATGTATAGCAAATCTTAGTCAAGCGAAACATTCGTCCTGAAAGAAGCCACTGGAGGAAATCTAGCCAAAAGTAGGCTGTATATCAGGCGGTTCCCCCTCTACCCTCCCTCTTCTGTTTTGATGATGGTGCTTTTTGTTGTGGCTTTTGCTTTTCAGCACTCACAGTGGTCTCCCAGGAAAGCAGGGAGAAGAGGCTGCAGCCAGTATTCCCAGAGCTGAGCATCTGAAGATGAATAATAATTGTCTTCTCCACAGTGTGGCTTGGCAGGAGGAATCCCTCACCTGGTGATAGGCCCTGTTTCTAAGGCTCATCCTCTGGAAGATAAATGAACACCTTTAGAGTCTCTGGGTACAAGGAGGATGCCAGGGCAGGAAATCTCAGCAGGTAATTCCCATCATACCTTCCTCCTCCTAGTCTTGTGAGGCAGATCAGGCCAAGGTACCCCGCTCTTCTTCCACTTTGCACCTTTGTCTATGCTTGTGCCATTTCTAAAAACACGAGCACCCATGATGTTAGACATTATCTCCCTACTCCTGTGTAATTCTGGGAAGCCTGGCTTCTCATTCAAAGTTCCAGCTTTCAAGATGGCTTTTTTTTCATGAGCGAAGCCTGCTACGGAAGTCTTAAAAGCAATGGAATAATCTGATTAATAGGTCTAGAGATTCTGGGTGCTCTAATTGCATAACAGACTGTAAGCAATACGTTTCAATAGGTCATATCCTTGTGGAGGAGAGGGAGGGGAGGCTCCCTTCCCCTACTCTCCATGCCCCAATGATGAGAGAGGATGTATTACCAGAAAGAGTCTGAAAATATACCCAGCAGGCCTATCTCCTTTAGGACCGCTGGAAGGAGGGAGGAGGAGAGTCCATGTCCTGGGAGCTCCCTAGAGGTCTTATGAGATGCAGCAAGGTTACAAACTCTGGAGAGAAACAACTCTATTCCCTAGGCCCAGGTGAGGTGTTAAAACTCAAGGAAGGCCCAGATCAAAACCATCCAGGCTGGTCAGGGTTAAACCTGTGCCCAGTACATGGGGTAGAAGGAGCTGTCTTCTACAGCCACGCTAATTAGATGTTAAGGCAGGGGCGGGGAATTATTTCGGGCGAAGGGCCGCTTACTAAGTTTTGGCAAGCTGTCAAGGGCTGCATTTTCCGCTCTGGGGCTAGGCAGGGGCTTCTGGTTGGGGGTGGGGTGGGGCTGGGCAGGCCTTGCTGCTGCGTCCTGCCACTGGCTTCCCCTGGGTCCTACTGCCCCTGAATCCTGTCATCTTTGACAGGTAGCCAGGAGCAAATAAATACTAATTTTCTAAAATTTTTAGGGGCCCCACAGGCCAGATAGAATGGCCCGGTGGGCCAGATTCGGCCCCTGGGCTGTATTTTGCCCACCCCTGTGTTAAGGGATGAGGGTAGAGGCAGCTGGGGGAGGGACAGGGTCCCTCAAGCTCACTCAGGATCAGTACTTCACCCCAGGTGCTAAGAAACCTCTTGGCTGTTTATATGGATAAACAAGAGCATCCAGAGTTTCAGTAGTTCCTAGGAATAAGAAGAATATTGGTGGGGAAATAAAACCTCATTTCCAGGGTTTAAGCCAAGCTCTAACAATTATGGAACCTGTAAGCAACCTCATCCCTGCCTACAGTGGCTTCTTGCTCTGGCCCCTGATGCACCAAGTGCTCATCACTGCGGGGCAGCAGCTAGTTACCTGGATGGACTCCTGTTCTGTCCAGTCAGGCAGCTGGCCTTATGAAGCTCTCAACCTCAAACCCCACACGCTTGGCTGAGGCCTGAGTGCAAGCAAGTGAAACCAGCAGATTGAATAAGCAGCACTGGTTGCACTGAAATGATCTTCCCCCAGAGATTTTCCTTCTCCCAGGGTGTCCACTCCATCTCCATGCAAAAGAAGAACAGTCTTGTCAAAGTTGCTGTTTCCAAAATCTCTGCACCGTGTTCCCTTGCTGAAGATGGCTGACCATACCCTGACCCTCCCTGGTCCTCTCCCAGTGCCAGCCCAAGACTTTGATTCCCTTTTACAGTATAAAAGATTTGCCTGTGCTGGCAGCATTATGCTTGCTTCCTTTCTGCTGCACAGACCAAGATTTACTTTTTCTGTTTTCTCTACCAGATATGGACCCTGACAGTAGACACAGTGAAGGATGTTTCTTAAGTGAGGCTGCAGAAGGAAAATGGGATTTTCATCCAGCCTTCTCACAAAACACCTATAAAGGAAGGATCTGTGTAAACTAATTTTATCGATCTCATCTATTTTAGAGGGGAAAAACAGAACAACCTTCCAAACACATCACACTACACCACACCACAGATTTAGAAGTCTCTTTAAACAAAAGGAAAACATTTGGGTTTCACCAGTAACTGGAAGAACATGCAAGAGGATGGTGTGAATTGTTTGCATGCTTTCTAGCTGTTTCTACGGATAAATGATCGCAACAGAATTGCAAAGAGCTGCATTGAAGCTATTTTTCTGGATCAAAACTTTTTGAACACTTAATGCTGACAGGGCAAAGCATGTTACACTGCTGTGACTTCAAGACAAATGTGAATTCAATGAGCTAGGCTGGCTATGGAGGGTTGAAGACTGCCAGCAGTGTGGTCACACTAGCTTGGGGCCCAGAGCAGGATAACTGCATGAGCATCTATTCAGCTTCCCAGACAGGTTGTGCACTCCTGGCTGGGTCCTGTGCCTGTGTCTGCTTCTGCACAGTTCGTGCTATCCAAGTAAGCTAGAAGTGAGCTCCTGCAAAACTGAATCCAGTTATAACTGAATCCTTTTGCAAGCAATTACATCATGGGTTTCCCCTCGTAGTGTGATCAAGGTCCATTTTAAAAGCAGTCAGAATTTGTCCTCCAACTCCCCCTGTCGGGAGCAATTGGGAAGCAGCAGGATTGCCTGGCTTGATGTGAAATGAAATGGGTGAAATGCTTCCATGTAACACGAGCCAGAGGTCAGACTAGACAATCTGGAATGGCCCCTTGGCCTTAGGCTCAGTGAGACATCACCTGTGTACACCATGTAGCCAGATTTTCACCAGTCTCTAAGTCAGGGTGGCCAACCTGTAGCAGGGTCAGCCTGTGTGTGTGGCATGCAACACACTGAGGAGGGGGAGATAGGGCAGGGAGCAGAAAGCACAGCAGGTGGGGGAAGGGAATCGGAGCAGCACTTGAAGAGGGTGAAGAGCTTCATTTATGACACGTCTTCCAACAAGACTGGCTGCCACTACTCTAAGTTTTCAATTAGGAAGTTTTTCCACTCATCAAATAAGGAATTATCCAAACCTCCAAGCTTGATAGTTACTATAACATGAAAATTAACAATGCTCGTTGGTCAGCCCTCTTCTATGGGCCCAGTGTTCATGGTGAGCTAGCTGACACTTGAGTCAGTCTCTACAGACAGGATCTAGACTCTCTAGATATTGAAGTAGGTGTCTAGGTAGAGCTCAGGTTCACTGGTGCCCACGCATTTACCATTCCCTTGTGCAGTCAGCCATTTCAAGACACCTCCTCTAATCAATCTCTGTTTGTCCAGATCATTTCTTTGACATCTTTTCATCATTCTGTTTATGCTCAGGATCAGATAATAAATTGGAGAAGCTCATGTTGCCTTCCCATATCTTTTTTGTTGTATTCTCTTAGAAATCGCCACGTTTGCTCTTGACTTGTCATCTGGTTTAGCCTTTTGACTTAATGTTCTCACTATTCTTTTCAACTTCCGCATCTGGAGCATCACTGCCTCTACGCTGTATGGTTTCAATAGGTCATGGACAAGACGGCTGTACTCAGTTTCAGTTCTCTTTCAAGAAAACTCTGTGTGGCGGCGAATTGAATTTCTGCTATTGACTTCTGACCAACGGATGTTGAGTTTATGAAGCTGATGCCTTGCATAGCATTTTATTACTTGCCTCAGGTTGAAGGTTTTATGTTTTGCACTCTTATTTTATGCCGTATCTACCTTGTTGAAGAGACAGAATTGTACCTTTAATCAGTTTGCCTTGATCCCATCTGGTATTCCAGAGCATCCTAATTACACTGTGCTTGTCTTCTGCCAGAGGCTTATATCCAGTAGGATATTGGAAGTTAGCTCAGATGCAGGCATCCTTACCCACTATGTTTTTATTTCAAGTCCTTTGTGGAGCTACTTTGGGAATGTTAGCTTTTCCTGATGGTGTGCCTGTTTGCTTGTATTGACAAGAAGATATTCTGTTTTTGTTCAAAGGTATTTGAAGCGGCATTGTTTTGAGTGAATGCAAAATTCTCTCCAGAGAGTGTCTTGCTTGCCATTCCCTTGTTCTCCTTACTGAAAGTCACAGTAACAAACTCAGGGAGCAGGAACAATAACCTGCAACTTTAGATACCACATTGCACAGTAGGGCTGTGCGAAGCTTTGAGTGATGATTCGATTTGGAGGAGATTTGGCCTGATTAGGTGCCCGAATCTCCGAATCCGAATTGAATCGGGACCAACTGAAAGGTCCGAATCAATACGAAGCTCTCCAAATCATTGGAAAAGATTTGGAGAGCTTTGATGATTCGGGCAGTCCCCGGTGGCTGCAGCAGGGAGCTGCAGCTGGACTGTGAGCTGGTAAGTAAGAGGGTAGGGGAAGCAGGGCTGGGGAAGGGGGGATGGAACCATGGGGGGGACCCTTGCCAGCCCCTATCCCCTGTCCACTCCCCCAGTCCCCCCAGCATGGTTGCCCCACTTGTTTAAAGAAAAGCCCCGGTGCTCACTGGGTGCTGCCAGGCAGGGGGTGATCCCTGCTGCCCCCGCTGCCCCACCCTGCATGGGGGGCTCTATACGAGCCCCCTGATGCCCCCCACACCTGAGTCCACCCATGGCTGCCCTGCCCACAGCAGCTCTGGCCCTTTAAGAAAAAATAAACAGAGAAAAGCCCCGGGACTCACTGCTCCTGCAGCAGTCTTGGGGCTTTGGCAGGCTCATGGAAGAGCTCCCCCATGGCATGGAGCAGCGGGGGGCAGTGGGGATCGCCGCTCTATACGAGCCCCCTGATGCCCCCCACACCTGAGTCCACCCATGGCTGCCCTGCCCACAGCAGCTCTGGCCCTTTAAGAAAAAATAAACAGAGAAAAGCCCCGGGACTCACTGCTCCTGCAGCAGTCTTGGGGCTTTGGCAGGCTCATGGAAGAGCTCCCCCATGGCATGGAGCAGCGGGGGGCAGTGGGGATCGCCCCCAACTGGCAGGAACGGGGAGTGTGGGGTTTTTCTCTTTTTTTGTTTCTTCAAGGAGGGCCAGAGCTGCAGCAATCGAGGTAGGCAGGGTGGGAGGGATTGGGGGGCTTGTGCAGAGCCCGCCATGCAGCATGGGGCAGTGGGGGCCAGTGGGGATTGCCTCCCACCCGGCAGCCCCCGCTGAGCACCGGGGCTCTTTTGTTAACAAGTGCCGGGAGCTGGGGTGGGTGGGGCAGCTATTGCCGGACTGCGGGGGATGGGCCTGGCTGATTCGGAGATTCGGCAGCAGCCAAATCTCCGAATCAGATTTGGCCGAATTGATTCAGGACAGTGATTCGAATCACCAGATCGAATCACTGTCCCCCAAATCAGCTGAATCCGAAGCGAATACTAGCCACTTCGCACAGGCCTATTGCACAGCGGCAGAAAATGACTTCTAAGCCGTGTCTACACTAGACACTGACACTGACTGTGCAGTAACTGGAGCAGCATCAATGATTGTCCTTCCCCACAAACCAAGTACATGCATCAAAATCTGGATCCATGCATAAAAGATTTGGAAGGAGGAAGGCTGCTCACTTGTTCCTACAAACAGGATATTTGCAGGGCACATGTGGGAGGTCTTTTCACTCTAAGAAAGAATCCTCCACTTAAAATTCCTTGCAGTCCTTACTGTTCATCTGATCCAATAGGATAAAATAGGAGCAAGTGTCTAATTTGACTTTCTCAGGCTCTGTCTACTCAAAGTTTCTCTTCCTCCTCTAAAGGCAGCTGCCAACTAATAGATGTTGACAAAAGTGCAGTTAAACACAAAACACTGAAGCACCGCAGGAGGAGTGACACACACCTCTGCATAGTGCTGGCACAAAGCATACATTTGCCCCTAAATCCCACTGTCACCCTATTGGAGTGAGGCATGCATTTTTCATCAGTTCCCTGCAAAGGAATTAATTTCATTCAACGTAGTTGAGATTTGCCTATAATTTACCCAGTGGGAAAATATTCCCTCCTGTATGCTAAGACATTTCTGGAATCTCACCACATTTGCCTAGGGAAATGAAACAATAATACTACGCATGAGGTTCCTTGCTGGTAGTTTTCATTATATCCCAAAATGACCATAGCTCCAAAGCGATGATTATCAGTTTAGTCACATCAATGCGCAATGCACAGAGAAAATGTTTTTTCAATGCACACAGGCCTAATCTTCCTAATACTGTATTGGTTTGACTGACTGACCCATATAAAAGGCAGCTGGGATACATTTAGCATCTGGTAGCAGTGAACCAGTTCAATAATTCGATTGTATTCTCTTTTTCTAATTATAAGTAGAGCTGGGTGGGAACCAGACTTTTCATATGGCATGAAGTTCCACAATTTTGGAATCGATAGCAAAAAAATCAACCAATAGAGCAAACACAAAACAAAACAAACACAAAAAATTAAGATTCCCAAAATTAAGATTAAGAAATGAACTTCTGAAAAATTTTGTCATGAGTCAATTGAAATATTTGATTTAGATTCAAAATTGTAAACTTTTCATTCCAATGTTGACGTTTAAAACATGTTAATAATATATGAAAATAATGACATTCATTTTGAAATGAAAATTTGAAAGATTCTGTTTAGAAAATGGGGGAAAAGTCAGATGTCCAACATTGGACAAGCGTAACAAAGCACTATGGCAACCAAAATTTAGTCAAAGTCTACACATTTTTTCAGCACGGCAATTTAGAGAAAAGCAGATTGATTTATTTTTTGTTGAAACACCATTTCAGTGAAAATTTTCTCAATGGCAATAATTACCAGACCTACATCTTCTGCACTGTCTCATGAGATTGGCCTCAGCAGGTCATTAAGTGGCAAACACTCAAAGCACATCATAAAACTTGCAGGGCCTCATGGAGCTGAAACAGCTCTGTATCTATTTTACTGCCACCAAAAAGTATTGTCAACAACACAAGCCGACTACCCTCTGTGTAAGGCATATAAACCATCCTCCCACCCACCCCTGCCTAACATTGGCCTAACAGGTACGATGTACCTGTAATTGAGGGAGCAGCTAGATAATAATGCCAGAAGAAGCACATTGTGATGAACATAATGTTGCCCTGGTCGGTTTGGTCCCAGCATGGCCCTCCCCAGTAGGGATACAGCACAAATCCAATCTGAAGAAAATAAAATGATAAGTTTTCTTCTATAGTCAGAAACACTCCTGTTCCCCCATCATTCTTCCTCCATTTGCCACCTCATTAAAACAAGAGTGTTCTGAATACTGAAGAAGGCATTTCCACAGACGTGCAGTCAAGGTTTTATATTCTTTTCCTTCTCTTGTGCTCTTTGTCTTTCTAACAACCCAGGGTTTGCAGACATGAGCGATCCACACCATGGGCTCAAGTGTTTAACAAAAGAAACAATTTCAAATTGGTGCTAGTATTTATTCTGAGGGCATTAGCCAGAAATCAAGTCACTAGACCTCAGCCACTACATCTCAACATTCAGACCCAAATCCACGCTGTGATTTAGTATCTCTGGCCTATGAAAAATACACCTTGAATGCAAACTAAATCTTTGGCTTGACAGTGTGGCAGTGCACCTGTGGTGCCTGCCACTTTAAGGAGCTGAGCAGGCTGTGAGGCCATCCTGCAGGTGACTGCAGAGCCCATCAGGCGGTCACATGACAGCCAGCAGGCCACCTGATTAGAGGTGGGCTGCAAAGCCTCAGTATAAGAACAGGTCCTGCAGGGCAGAGCCAGCAGTTGCTGGAGGGATGCTGCTGAGGTCACATTGCTTGCCTGAGCACTGCTGCTCCCAGGACCCCCTGGAGGTTGGGGTAGGTGCAGGTGCAGGTTCCTAGAGGCCCAGTGGGGTCCTGAGCCCCAGGAGAAGGCTTTGGGCCTAGGGAGAGCAGGGTCAGCCTAGGAAGGGGCTTATAGCTTGTGGGCCTGCACAAGGCTAGACAAGCCCCTGAGTGGAGCTGGCAGGGGTGAGGCCAGGGGGAGCCCAGCTGAGTGAAGGGCTGGCTCGTACAAAATCTCTGGGGTTTGAGGCAAGCCCAGTAGGAGATGGCTGTTCATGGTGGGGCCCAGAGAGAGACCCCTGGGGAATGCAAGGGTCAGCTGTTGCTGCACCGAGGCCAGGGTGTCCAGGCTGGGACCAGAGCCTGAGTGCCCAAAGGGCAAGCACACCCACCATGAGGGGCAGGCTAGGGCTGTGGAGAGCTACTGGCACCCTGACTGGCCTGGAGGTGGGGCCAAAGCCTAGAGAGGATGAAGGTCCCTTCTATGGGGGGACATCACTGCCAAAGGGAGGACCAGTTCAGCTGGGCAGCGGGCTGTGATGAAGAAGGCTGAAGCACAGCCTCTGGATGGGAGGCATCTGATGAGGGGTCTGAGCATTGGTAGAGGGTGCATGCGGGTGCACATGTACCCCCTGAGATTCGCCATGCACCCCCTGGAAGCGTCAGCTGCAAAACCGGAAGTGCACTTCCGGTTTTGCCTCTGGTTCGGCAATCACCCTCTGGGGGACTCCCTCCCTCACATCTGCAATCTGGCACACCTCCCAGACTCGGGAGGCACCAGTTGTCCATGAGTCTGAGAGAGATGGGCCATAGGAGGAGCGCAGTCTGAGACGGAGGCTGCACTAGGGTGCTGGAATGAGGGGCCCGGAGGGGAGAAGAAAGACCAGGGCAGGTCGGCTTGCATTGCTCCTGGGGAGTGACCTAAAACTACACCCTGCTGGGGAGGATGGCGTGGTGGAGCTGCTTGTGGCAGGGCAGCTTCCAGGAAATGCCACACCTGTGCCTCCCTAGTGAAGGGTGAGTATGGGGCGCCAGACAGCCTTAGCCCCTGCTGCTTTGCAGGTACCCCACGGAGGGGAAAGGCTAAGGGAGCACACCCCAACAGAAAAGCACCAGGCTTGGGCAAGATCATGAAGGCTAGGAGGACCTTAGGCCCGAGGCCTGAAGCAGAGTGAGGTCCAAGCACGTTGACAAACATCTGAGACCCGAGTGGGCCGTAGGCTGAGAGTGAGGTCCAAGCACATCAGCAGGCACCTGAAGCCTAAGGGGTGTACGGCCCACAGCCCCAATGAGGGGGCAGAGTAGTGACCGCAGGAGGGGGAAAGTATGAGGGGCTAGAGCCCAGAGTGGGAGTTGAGGCCCCAGTGAGAAGGCATGAGGCTGAGTGCAGCTTGGCAATGGAGCCAGGGAGGGAGTAATAATGGAAAGCTTGGGCCAGTGGCCTAGTGCAGCTCAGCAATGGGGTCGGGGGAGTTAGGAGTACTTTGGATGCCATCTGCGAGGCATGGGACATGGATAAGGAGAGGTTCAGAGCTGTGTATTGTGCCCTTGGCATCAGGGCATTAAATGGGTAGCCTCCCACCTAGGAACATCTTCCGCTAGCTCCTGGCAATTTATTGAAACATAATTGACATGATTCTTAATCTGTGCACATGCAACTCCTCACAGCAGGGCTACTCTATGTGTGTGCTATTCATTGGTGTCTCGGAGCGTGACAGAAATCAGTGCTACAGAGAGAGCTAAGAGATCTGCATTGCTTCACTTGAAATGCTCCAGCACGCATGTACATGCATGCGCGCACATACACGCGCACGCACGCACACGCACGCACACACACACACACCTAGTTCTCACTGGTTCAGGTCAAAGTCTCTTAAAGGAACGATTATTACCTGCATCATCCTTTCCGAGTGGAATGGAATGACCACTATGGTTACTAATGTTATTATTAGCTGAATTAGAAACCAATTGAACATTGCTAATTAAAGGTGCCCTACAACATTGCATGGATCCCCATCCCTCCCATGACACCAGCACCACTGTTGATGTCATCAGAGCTCAATGACTTTCTACTGCCAGCCCACGTTGGGTTTGTAGGTCTCTGAACAACTTAGTTTTGTGTTTACTGTCATAATGCCTTGGGACTGGGGCCTCAGCCTCCTTCAGTTTAATCCTTTCACCATTCCAAAGAATCGTTGTGCACCTCCCTTGCTTGTTAGGGTAGACAGCTTGGTACAGGCCTCTACCTACTGCTACTTGCTCGTACACCTTGGTCTCGCAGGTATGGTCTTTTACTTGCACAGCGTTTACATTTGTTTAACTTTAATCCAGCAGCTCTGTCTCCTTCCCAAGCTGCTTGGAGCCTCCGGGCATGTTCTACTCTCTTGAAAAGACATTTATTTAGTTCCTTTGGGTCTAGACAGGAGCCAAGGTTTCCATCATTTCCCCCCCTGCCTTGGGCAGCACTTGTACCCACTTGGCTAGTTCTTCCATTCTTTCTTTGATTCCTGAAACAATAACTCTCCAGTCCCTATTCTACCCTCTCCCTAAATGTGGGAGGAAGTGTCCTAGGGGCATGAATTGTGAGACAGTTGGGCTCTTTCCCCTCAATTCTCTACTGTATTGAGAGCTTCCTTATTCCTGGAAAACCATCTTTAAACTCTTCCTCAGTTGGTTTGTTCCCCTGAACACTCCTGATGAGACCAAAAGCTTGACACTAACTCAGGATGGGATGCTTCCTCCCCCCACCCTCTGGTAGTTTTATAAATGTAATCTTTTCCAATTTGTTATTTATTCATCCCATTATTTCATGTACTTCCTTAGTAGGATTAGCTCATCGCTGCAAGCCTTGGCAGTGCTCTCGTCTTCCCCGCTGCTTTCCTGTGACATGCTGTAGGTCATTTTAGGTTATTTTTGTAATGTGCTTTGTGGCTGTCGTGTATGAGAGGGATTGGAGCAGATGATTTTTTTCAGACCCTTTGGATAATAGGGGCCTGCAAATATATGTATGGGTTCAGTGCCCTGAGAGGCCCTTCTAGCCATATAAGCTTCAGCCTGGACTGGGTGGCTTTCTTTGGTTGCTTTGTCCCTCTGCAGCCCAGTATTCAGAGAGCTGCCCCTTGCAATGGGGTGGGCCCTGAGGCTAGAGGCTACCCGAGAAAACCCCTCCGGGCAGGGATG
>NW_005842549.1:418632-429102 GCF_000455745.1 Alligator sinensis
TAAGCAGGGCAGCAGAGAGCAGTATCCAACAGTGATTTGTTTGAGGGGAAGGAGTCAACTCCTCTGATAGGGAAATAAATCTTTGGGGTAAATGGTGGCATGCCCTGGGACTCTCTTCCTCATAAAGAAGGAAGCAGACGTGATAACAATGTTACCAGCATCCCCAACCTGTGACAAAGAGAGACATGCAGTAAGTCGGACTGGCATGGGGAGATATAGGTTGGATTAGATTCAATAGTTTAAACCTGGAGCACCAAGGAGCCCAAGAAACACCAAGGAGCTCTATCATTTTATGATGCCAGGAAGGCAACAAGTGATATTCCTGACGCTTCACCCATCCCTCCCTCACAGAGTGGGGAAGTAATTAAAATGCCCTGGCTAAATCCATTAACCCATACCAAACTTCTTAGCTCTGAAGTCTGTGAACTATGACTGGCACCTGCAGTCAAGGACAACGTTGTAATTGTTTAAGACCCATCTCTGCCAGTTAGCTCTGAAATGGCATCGAACTTCACCAAGAAAGGCAGAGAGGTGCACAGGGTGTTTCTCAACCCGTGGGTTGTGACCCAAAGAGGCGGAGAGATGCACAGGGTGTTTCTCAACCCATGGGTTGTGACCCAAAAGTGGGTTGCAAGACTATATGAAAGGGTCATGAACAATCATGGAAAACTGTAAAAATCACAGATTGTTCTCCTTTAAAAGAGAAAAATATGGGAAATGGCTGGTTTCCCTTTGCAGGCAGGCAGAGGTCCAGCCTCTGAAGGGCTGCTTGGAGCTGAGGGAAGCGGGAGACGGGTGCTCAGGCAGGGTCTGCCACATGCATGTGGCAGCCAGGCAGCATTGAGAGCAGCTCCTGCAGCTCCCCACATGTAAATCTATGGGTGGGGAAGGCATAGACCTGTTTTGGGGGGGGCCTAGGTGATATATTGGGGGGCATGTGCACCCCCCAGATTTGTGCACCCACAACAGGCATAGGGCCGCAGCCTGGCCAGATCAGCACGGGCAGGAGCCACCCCTGTGGCCCAACGGACAGGACCCGGAGCACAGTGTTGAGACTTGTTGCTGCTGCCACTGCTGCCATAGGAGCCCCTGTACCAGCTGTGCCAGCCATGCCACCAGCAGCATGAGGAATAATGGGGAGGAGGGACTGTGCTGCCCTCACCACCTCTTGCCACCACCGTTCCCCTCAGGCCATGGCTGTAGCCCGGAGGGGACTGGAGCTCTGGCAGCCTGCAAGGAAAAACCTACAGTTTCCCACATTTTTCTCCTTTAAAGAAGAAAATCTGTGATTTTTCACATTTTTCTGTGCTTGTTCATGACCCATTCACATATTCTTGCAACCCATTTTCAGGTCACAACCCACAGGTTGAGAAACGCTGTACAATATTATGGAAGGAGAACCTTTACAGTACTGTTGGAAAATTGTGGTTTCACGTACTATTACTAAACCTGAAAGCCCTGACTGTCTCATAGCAGCACGCAGTGTGATACCATGATTGCTTAAAATTTCAACCCAGTTTACAGAAGCAAAAATTTTTCCCTAACGCTCCATTTTACAGCTTCTATAATTTGCTCGTGGCAGAGAACTGAAAGAATAATCTGATTATACAAAGATTTACTGACCATCATATGCCATAATTATTAATCTCCACCAGGCTGAGGTCATGTTCCCTAGCCAATAATTTTTTAACCCTCTCCATCCTTCTTTCCTTATCTGTAAAAAAAAGAACGACAATAATAGACTTAATCTAAAAATATCCCGAATCTTATTACACATTATATAAACACAGGATTTCAGGTATCCACAGTTTCTGGCAGCCAGGCAGATGAGTATTAGTATCAGTCCCACTTTACCAACCATGAAGCAGATAGAGGTCATGCTCCCTAGCCAATAATTTTTTAACCCTCTTCATCCTTCTTTCCTTATCTGTAAAAAAAGAACGACAATAATAGACTTAATCTAAAAATATCCCGAATCTTATTACACATTATATAAACACAGGATTTCAGGTATCCACAGTTTCTGGCAGGCAGGCAGATGAGTATTAGTATCAGTCCCACTTTACCAACCATGAAGCAGATACTGCATAGTTACGTGACCTGGCTGTGCAGAGGGCTGGCACTAAACGATACTTGGGCAGCTGCTCTGTTCCCAGTTTTCCACAGACAAAATATAGGAGAACACCTAAGGACATGTGATATTGTCCCACATCATTATAGCACAATTATTATTTACTTAATAATTAATTAAAAGATGTTCTTAGGGGAGGAACCCAAGAGACTTGACATTGCATGAGCAATCACAGTGTGCCAGGATGGATATACTATTACACTGACTGCAAATCAGCTATCTTCGAAGTCGGAGATAATAGTAGGACTCAGACAATCACCAAGTATCATTTCCTTACCACAGGATCAGTATTTGATAGCTTAGCTATCATGCAAACTGCTCAGTCTTTTCTTAGTATTACTACTAACCATTAATAAACAAAGCCAGGGACACCATGAGATGTTCAAGCTGCCCTGAAGCCTGGATCTGGAAGTAAGTGAGCACAGCCACAAGGCCAGGGATGCTGAAGAGCAAATACGTGGTTGTGTGAGTATTGCCCACTTGTGGAATTCCTCACTGTAGAGATACGAGTTCTGTCTTCCTCCAAGCATGGCCATGGTGGTGAGTGTTTTAGGTGTTAGTCTGACTTCAAAACTCATGGGAAACCTGTCTAGTGTCATCATGTCATCACTCAGTTCATGCTTTATCAGTTGGGTGATGTTTCTGACCATGGAAATAGCTCTGCTAGACCCTGGCCGTGTCAACACTAGCTGCTTAATATGCAATAGATTAATGCTACTGTGTATTAGCACGCACAGCAAAACTCTGATAATATGTTAATGTGCGGTAGTCTTAGTCTCCTGAGCATTAAACATCACACAAAAGCATCAAAGAAAACAAGAAAAAAGCATCAGACAAGAAAACACACATAAAAACAACCCTAACTTTTTTTTAAAAGTCACAGTACGTGAAAAAAGTTATGTCTTCATGAAAAAACATACCCTGGAGATGTACGCATACGTACACGCAGGCCTGGTTCTCCTGAAATGTCACCATTTCCCTTATAAATAGAGGTATTTTTATTCTTATGAGTGCCTTAGCTCTTTCAATAGGCATATATCTTCCTTTATACCTAAAAAAAATAATTGGGGGAGAGGAAAAGCATTTTTCCTATGATTTCTGTTCCACATTTTTACTTCCTGACCTACCTGATGCAGAGTTCAAAGTGTCTCACAGGTTCCTTTAGGTTGGCCCCAATCCAGACGTGCACAGCAGAAGCAGAGAGATGTGCTGGTAAAAGGTTTACCTCAACGAATGTGGGCAGAAGTCAGAAAGAAAGATGCTTGTATAAGGGACCCAGCACTCACACCCGCACCCAGCTCTACCCATATTAACTACCTCGTACAGAACCTGGCACACTTTCTACTGATTTTGCTATTTTTCAACCCTCAGTTATCAAACATACTTGCCTCATCTCAGGTTGAAAATGGTAGGTCTCCCACTTCTCTTCCATCATGGTACAAAACAGCCTAAATACCCAGAACACTTATGAAATGATTTCACACCAAAGTATAGCTCCTGGGTGATGGAGGCACAGAAAAACATTTAGGAAATTTTAGTAGATGGTGCATTGATACAGCTAGGGGCAAGATTCTTTTGGGTGATGTCTTCTATCAGACCGACAGTATAGTTGGGAGAGATGGTATACAAGCTCCTGGGCACAAAGTGCCTTTCCTCAGATCCTTTGCACCAGTAGCTGTCTCTGGTAGCCCAAACCAAGACAGCCTTCCTTGCCACCAGGAACAGACTTTGGTACTTAGGTGGATACCAGTATATTCAACCGATGTCTTTAAGCGAGAGGAAAAACATGGAGAGAGGTTTCTAGCTCTAATATAAGCAGTGTGGTGTAAGTGGTACCAGGACAGTCAGCGCCAAGACCGATAGCACTGAATGAGAGATGGAATTGTTGGTGCTGGACCCATCAGGGCTGGTGGTGCTGAGTTACTGGGGTTTATCTTGTTGATACCAAAGTCACTGGTACTGGGGTTACTGTTATCAAGAATTCCCCTGCTGGGGAAGGATGGCCTGGTGGGACTGCTGGTGGTGGGGCAGTACTACTGAAATGCCAGGGCTGAGGAACCACCTAGTGAAAGGCAGGTAGGGGCACCTAAACCCTGGCCTCCACCATCTGGTGGGATTTTTAGTTAGAACTGGTGGGCCAGACACGTCTAGGCAGGCACCTGAACCTATGGGGGCGGTGGGGATGGAGGATCCTAGAGATCCCTGGCCCAGTAAGGGGACAGAGTGGGGGTCCGGAGATGGGCATGGGACAAAGTCAGCCTCAATTTGGCAAATTGCCTGACAGTCACTCAGATAAGGACATGAGAGAGGCCCAAAAGGCTGTGTGCCTGCTGGCCAAAGAGTGAAGGGAATTAAACCTGATGGCCTAAAGGGGTTGCTCAGGGACTGAGGGTGGGGTGTGTGGCCCAAGAGGGACACTATGAATGGGACCCTGGTGAGAGCAGGGGGAGGGAATGAGGCCTCTGTGAGAAGGGGGCTATCTGCATGTGGCCCATAATTGGGCAGTATGGAAGAGGCCTAACTATGGCCAAGTTTGGTCAGGCCTTGATCCTGAGCCAGTTACAACTTAGGATGGCATCTGCGAGGCATGGGCTGCGGTGTAGGGGAAGGTTTGGAGCTGCAGGTATTAGGCCTGTGCAAAGCAGCTAGTATTCGCTTTGGATTCAGATTCGGCCGATTTGAGGGACAGTGCTTTGATTCAGTGATGTGGGGGTTGAGAGTGCTCAGGGGTGGGGGGGCTAGGGGATAGGACCTGACGGGGTCCCCCTCCCCCCTCCTTCCACTCCCCCTCCTCTGCCCCCTACTTATCAGCATGGAGTCCGGGTCTAGCTCCTTGCGGAGACTACCCAAATTGCTGAAGCTCTCCAAATCTTTTCCAAATCGATTCAGACCTTTTCATTGGTCCCCTGATTCGATTTGGCTTCAGAGATTCGGCCACCAAATTGGGCTGAATTTCCTCCAAATCAAATCAGCACTCGGAGCTTCACACAGTTGTAGCAGATATCACCCCTAGGCATCGGGGTCTTAAATGGGCAGCCTCCCGCCTAGTTAAGGTCATAATTGAATCACAACAAGGCATGGCAGGTGAGGTGCCCATGGACAGGGGGCGGCCCAGTAGCAAGATCGGGCCAGTGAGCTTGACCCTGTCGCAGAGCAGTCATCAGTCCTACAAGCTTTAGAGAACAGTCTTGGAGAGAGTGACCAATGCCTCACCTCGTTAACTGACTGCTTGGGATTTCTGTTTCTTAGGTGAGGTCTTTGGGAAAGGAGGAGATGAAGGCAAGACGACGAGTCTGCTGGAGTCGTGCTCCTTGAGGAGGTGTCATCGGGGTATTCAGTAACGGAGGACCTGAAGCCAAGGCTTGGTGCACACATTACTCTATGAGGTATGTACTCAAGCTGCTTTCTCTATGTTAATTTGCCCATATTGACAAGGACCTGCATGTGGTGTTCCCCCCTGACTGTGTCCTTCTCTCGGACACCTTGTGTGCCCGTTATTTAGAGGAATGGCTGGATGGAGGGTGTAAATCCTGAGGAGTGCTCTCCTTTAAAATGTCATCTATAAAAGACAATGTACAACTGAAGTATGGCCCCAGGGAAAGCAAAGGCTTATTGTAGAAGCAGGAAAAGGTCAGAAAAGCCCATTGCTACCTGAATACTAGCTACTGACTAATTATCACGTAGACTGTGGTAGCTATAAATAAGTAGTGCTGATAACACCAGGGAACAGCTGCAAGGCATCAGCAACTGCAGGAAGAGGGAGTGCGAGGAGATTGAGGTGGCCTCGTGCTCTGCACCCTTGATGAGGCAGGAGGATGCTCTGGTCGCAGGCAGAGGCCTCATGTGGTAGGTCTGTGCCTTGGGCAGCAGTGGCACATGGGGCAGCACTGATGACCATGCTACTGGCAGCAGTGGTGTAGCCAGCTGCAGCAGCTATCTTTTTTTATTATTATTTATTTTAATTTTTTTCAGCCCCCAAAAGCAGCTTCTAGGTTTGCTGCCCTGGTTGTCCCTCCCCACCTCAATTATACTCACTTGCCCTGAGAGGTACTGCTGATCAAAAGACTCCTTGTGAGCATCCTGGGCGCACATGCACGTGAAATGGAAAGTACTGATGGTAAACACAAGGAGAACTGGGCATTTCCTGGGCAGAGAATGATTTAAATAACAAGCGATAATGTCTTTCCTCACACTTCCAAGTTCCTTTTCCAGCCAATGCTAAGTCTACAAAGCTCTCAATCTCACCTTATTTTGGAGCCAAGCTTGCAGAGCTTGTTCAGTGCATGTGCTGCTTCTCTGTCCATCCTGGACAGGTGCCCTCACCTTCATAGGAATAGGAGCAAGGGGAACTTTTACCAACATGTGCCTTAACTTTGGGCTGGGACATATGCATGTGCTTGAGGTGGAGACCAGTATAGCTTGTTACATAAAGCAACTAAACTATGTCTTGTAGCTCTCCAAAATGAAGGGCAACAGCCACACCCAACCCATAACGATGACGGACTTTTCTTCAAAGTTTTGCAGTAATAATAATAATGAAAAAACCTGTCTTGTGATACATAATGGCATAACTGAAGCTTCTAATTTCAATGCCTAATAACATTAATTATGAGACGACCAAATTTTGCTTAAATACACCTGCAGAATAATTGTTTCATCTTGACCATTAAACTGACTTATTTTTTTATATCCATTATTAACAAAAATAAATGAGTAAAACAGCTGTATAAAATATTGAACTTAATACTGCCTTGATATCCAACTATTACTCATTTTATAATAACAGATATGTAGTGGTAACAGTTTGTGGATACTTTAATACTGAATTTCAAAAACCTTGGGTTCCTGCAGAATAATTGTTTCATCTTGATCATTAAACTGACTTATTTTTTAATATCCATTATTAACAAAAATAAATTATTAAAATAGCTGTATGCTTGATAAAATATTGAACTTAATACTGCCTTGATATCCAACTATTACTCATTTTATAATAACAGATATGTAGTGGTAACAGTTTGTGGATACTTTAATACTGAATTTCAAAAACCTTGGGTTCAGCTCCGGAAACAGTGTGGTTGCTGAGAATTGAATGGCAGTGTTGCAGGAGCTCTTAGAGCCAACAACCATATTATTATTGTCATCGGATCTTGTCTCAAACTGCCACACCCCAGATCATGTCTTGAAAACTCTGCCAGGCTCTCAGGAAGTATTTGATGTCCTCTCTTATGTTAATCTGCTTCAAATTCTGCTTTGTTTCATTAAAGGGAGAGGGGGGCAAAACCCCCGTCACATCACACAGAAAAATGGATAGGCTCTTGTGTCACATTTCCTCTTCTTTCCTGGCAACATTCATTATCTGATCAGTCAGTGTTAGCAATTTAGAATTTCCCCGCCTTTTTCAGCCTGATAATCTGTCAGATCATTCTATATAATCAAGCGTGGGAGGCTGATGGCTCATTTTTAAGCATGCCAGTGGCAAACTTCTGGGAAAAAACCCACAAATAATATTTTCCCTTCAGCAGTGCCTTGTACAACATCTAGATTTATTTTCCAGATTCTTCTTCTTCTCTTCATGTTAGTCTATTCTGTTTTTCAGCTAAGAAAATTTTACCCCAAACTCATTAGCTTAAATAGAAGTTTTTTGTTGTTCGTTTGCTCTGTCAGCCAGATGAGATTTATTATAAGAGCACTCTTCTGAAATGGCACAGCTTTGAAATAATCCCAAGTCTCCCCATCTGAGGCTGCTTGGTTTTGAGCTGGACTACTTGGACTACTGAGGTCATCAACCAGAATGGATTGTTATCTCTTTCATTCATTAATCCATCTTTAGTTATTCACACTCTATCCAGGGAAGTAGGCCCAGGTTCTCCAAGGTAATTACTCAGCTACTTGACTGGAGTAGGGTAGAACCCAGATTCATTGTAGGGTTAGAGGCTTTAAACACCTGAACCAGCTGGGGTATTTATAGCTGAGCAAAGAGACGTGCGAGACCTATAAGGAGCTCCAACTGTAGGGAGGAGAATTGTCTCAGAAGTTTTTGTACCTGTCCATCGTCCAGGACAGGTATGAGGGCAATATAAATTGTGTCTAAAGGAGGATGACTGTACATAGCAGTCTGCCACGGTGAATCAAAAGACTAATTCATGGGGATCATCATATTAATTATTCACAGGTATTCAGGAATTTGCTGAGTATTTATGGAAAATGTTCACCAATCCCCAAAGTTCCACAACTTTGATAGAGATGAGCATCAGAGAAGCTGCATGTGTCTGACCCTCACGTTCTCAAATCTCAGTCTCCCGTTCCCCATTTCTATTCCATTTCTTAAGACGGATGTAACAAAACAAATGTGGGCACCAGTGGGATTAAAAAACCAGTCAACATTTCTCCCTCCTGTCCCCTTCCCCTCACTAACACACACGTAGTACTGGTAGGTTCTACTTCTTACATGGTTAAGTAGTTTTTGGAAGTCCAGCATAGTTGGCTTTTGTTTAGAAATACAACAACCTTTGCCTCCATTTCTCCTCCTTGTCCCCAAATAATCACACTACTAAAGCTGAGACTTTTCACTCAACTATCTCCGTGTAGAATAGTTTGCCAAACAGCTGTGCTCATTGTCTGCAGCTGTGGCCAACCTGGTTCATATCAACGTTTCATTGATTTGATTGGCTCTTTTAGCAGAGACAACAGCTATGATGCAGTTAGCTTTTGGCAGCACTAAAATGGCTAAGTATGCCAGTGCTATTCTGTGCTCTTGTTACCAGACTTCTATCTCTGGCCTCTTTGTTAGATTGGCCTCTGATTTTCAGTCATAATCAAAAAATCAAATTTTGTCTAAGACTACAGATTTTATTTCCTTACAGGAAGAGAATAAAAAATATGCTATTTCAGGGGTCTTTTGTTCTAGGCATATTCAATCCGTTGGCACGAATACAAGTTTTATCAATATATCAAAGTTACAAGACTCCAGTGTGCCGGGAGCACGGGATTTAAAGAGCTTTCTATTTACTGCGGGTCAGTAACATCAAGAAACGCATTCAGGGAAGTGGTTCTTATAGAACGACGGTCCATCCCCATCTGCCTCTGACTACCCAGCCTAAAATGACAAGATACCCATGTACACATCGATAAGCCGAGAGTAGATTTTTTTCAGCCCAAAGTATGGTTTGAACTCATACCTCTAGCTTTGTAGCAAGATGCCTTAATTGCACTGCCAGCAAATACCCCTTCTCCTAAATCTCTTTTTCTTGCAATTTTAACTGCTCAAGTATTGCACTACAAAGTTGCCTTAATCACTTGGCCATTTTTTTTTCAAATGAATTCCCTTCCATGGTGCTTGCACAAACTGCATTACTGCTTCAACAGTTTGGTTGGCTTGAGCAATTGCAAAAAAGCGAGTGCCCAAAGCATGTTTGTCGAAATACAGATCAAAATGTAAACATCCAAACGCTGGTGCTTGGGGATTCATCTCAACAGGGACCAAAGCTAACACTATAGGCACAGACAGAAATTTATATTTGTTGCACAATTTTCTCCTCAAAAACGCTCTACAGCCATGCCCTAACAAAAGAGCATGGCTGCAGAGTGCTCCAATCTACCCGTCCCAGCATAGGCTGGGCAAACACCAGTCCAAACTCCCTCCCTTCCCTTTTCTTTTCCCGCCCCACTATCCTGGGACAGCACCAGAGCTGGGAGAACGGGAGAGGGGCTAGAGGAAGAGTATGCAGACACCTAACCTCTCTCACTGGATTGCCTCCAAATTGGGGCTCAGTTTTCTCCCACCCTCCCAACCCAACACCTGACATCTGTGTTAAAAATTTATTTGAGCATGGCAATTTAGTCCTCCTTGGATGTATTTTAGTTTGATTGGGACAAATTGTCCCACTGTGGATAAAAAAGTCACGCACACGTACATGTCTTGCGGCCAGAGAAGGTGGTGGGGACAGTGCACGGGGTGCTGGAAGCCTGAGCGGGCTCACAGAAGCTCAGGCTTGGCGGGCTTGCAGCACCCCATGCACCGTCCCCACCAGCTCTGGCCACCAGCACACCCAGCTGCCCTTCTGCCACCTTCCTGCACTGCCCCAGAGGCCGGCCAGCCTGTTTCTGGGTGGTTCCAGGAGGTGGAAAGGCACCTTGGACAGTGTACAGGGCACTGGCAGCCTGCCAAGCCTGAGTTTCCCTGAACACATCTGGGCTTCCAGCGCCCCGTGCACTGTTGGACTGGGCCAGGTGCTGCCTGCAAGCTGGGGCAGCATCTTCCCAGCTAGCACCCCACCTGGGCAGTCCTGGGGGGTGCCGCCGCTACAGTGGGAAGCACCAGTGCCACTGCCATGGAG
>NW_005842549.1:429112-433163 GCF_000455745.1 Alligator sinensis
CCACGGCTCGGGGGCCACTGGCAGCTGGCTCCCCAGCCAAGCAAGAAGCAGGCAGACTCTGGGGGGGTGGGAAAAGGATCAGGCCCCTTGTCGCTTTTTTTTCCCCGGGTGGAGCCTGCCCGGGGGGGTGAGCTGATGGTAGGCCATCACCATTCTGTCACAGTGATGGAAGCCCCTAAATTAAAACAGTGGGTCACAATTAAAAACTCACCGTTTCAATTCAGGGGAACTAAACCTCGTCACGTGTTCAAGTACCCTTAGCTTTCAAACGATTCGCCTCAATCTGTCCCTGTTTAACCCATAGGTATGGGTCTGTTACAGGTCCCTATTCAATCCATGCCCAATGCAGAGGATACACCTATTACAATTTCAGCTATAACAAAACACGGTACAATGAGACGTCCAGACACCTACATATACACATTTCACTTTGCTAACTCGGTTCAACCAATAGAATTGCAACATGCAGAAACGCTGGCAAGAAATGGCTATTGGTTGGTGTAGCTGTCACAATGCCACCAGTGAAGAGGACTCGAACAATTGACCTGGTCATGACTGTAACCGTAAGAATTAGATAATAGTCATTAATCACTTAAATTAATTACTATCTAGCTTCCCTTAATGTGTCCTATGCCTGAATTTTCAATGAGAGCTAACTGTGAAAAGGTGTAAGAGCCTCTGTTATTCCATTACCTAGATCATTTGAGCCAAATAAATGTGATAAATGACCTAAAGTACTTTAAAAGAGAGAGATTAAAATGCTTATTCTGGAAAAGGAAGAAAGTGACCTAGAAAATCTAATTGTCCTCTGCACAGCGACTGGTCCAAATTTGGAAACCAGATTTACTGAACTGAAACGAAGGAGATTGTAATGGTGCTTTAAGTGCAAATTTCAACACGTCCTTAATTAACAATTCCATTATTGTTATTATTTGTTGAGTTCTATGTAAGAGTCCCAAGTATTAAACACAGTTCCCAAAATATTCCAAGCAAAAAGGCTTGAGTGTTTCCACTGGGCCTCAGCACATTTATACTCAACCACTGTCATTGTGGATAAACTGAGATATGCTAAGACACTGGGGACCAAATATTTTGGCAGTCATGCCACAAGCTAAGCCCTGACCCCTGAGAGTGCCACTGTGATCCCCTTCCCCTGCCCGATCTGCATCCCTGCTTTCTGCTCCCTTCCCTGTCCTTCCTTTCAACTTTGAACCTCTGTCGGCTTCTTGCCCTGTGCTCCCTGCCCCATCTGCTGCTCTGCTTCCTGCTCTCTGTCCCCAGTGCCAGCATAACCAGCCAGGCAATGCAGGCAACTGCCTAGGGCAGCAAATTGAAGGTGGGGGGACCATAAAGTTGTTCACACATCTCTCATACGGTCTTTGGGAGCTGCTTGGGAGTTTGGCAACGTGTAGAAGTGAGTAGGGCAGCTCTGGCACTGCTGAGCTGCTGCTCCAGGGCTCTGTCTGGTGCCTGCCCTTGCCAGGTTCCAGGTGGGAGTGTGGCAAAATTGTGTTTACCTAGGGTAGCAAGAATCCTTGCACTGCTCCTGCCTGTCCCCATCTGCTGCTGTGCTTTCTGTGCTCTGCCCTGTGTTCCCTACCTGTTCTGCTGCTCTGCTTTCTGCCCCCTGCCTGATCTGCCAGTGTGCTGCGTGCTCCCACCCTGATCCACTGTGCCACATAGAGAGACTGTCAGTGCCACTTGTGGCGTGCGAGCTGGAGGTTGGCCCCCTGCGCACCAAGACAAATGTTGGTTTAGAAGAGCTGCAGGGTAGGCTGGAATCAGCAGCAGAAAGTGGATGTGCTGATCTGGATCAGGACAGTTAGGGACATGAAATGAACAAAAGAAAACCAAAAATAATTGCATACATTAAGAAACCCACTACCAGAGTGGCCAAAGTTGATTAGCAATTGGAACCATCCCACTAGTGCCACCAGTGAATGATAAGCCCCAAATGTCAGTAGTCTTGGAGAAGATAACATGGTGAAAAGGTTCAGTCTTGCACCCTAAATGAAAGTGAAGGCATGTCTACTTTGTACCAGCACATCCATAACAGCGGTGGAGTTTGGACATACCTCTGAGCTTGAGCTAGCTTTAAGCAAGCTAGTTTGGCCACTGCTTATAGTCCAGCCATGGCAGCACAGAACTCATAGCTTTTTGTTGCTTCTTAGGAACATTTTGCTGCCTATGGTGAACTTGTCCTGTAGATCCTGACTGACCTACTGCATATGGGTATCAAAGTATTTCCATCAAGAATGACACGTCAGACATACCCCTTTAGGGTAAAGATAATGCAGTTCTGATCTGAGAGCATTAAGGAGCTGGGAATCTGAATTGTTTCATTAGCTGGATTTCTGAACAATAAGCCCTTCTGTGATGAATCATATGCAATCCTGATGTTCAAGGGAAAAGGTAAAGTCACAGTGATGTAAGACTAAAAGACACAATGGCCATGGCATGCCAGTGCCATCTGCCTTTGAGACAAGAAACAGGTACATCCACACTAAGATGGGAAAACAGCTCGGGATAAATTTAAGAAATTATGCCATCTCCAAGCTCAGAGAAGCCTGAGAGGCAGAAAGCTCCACGTATCACTCAGTGGTAGGATTTTTGACATATCACCAAGTGCTCATCCATGGTATGACGACATGGTTAACTACACATGCATACTATTCACCTATAGGCAATGAAATCCACGCCTTTCAGTAGGAACAATTATATTCCTGGCATGGTCTGCCTTTTATATTATAATTGCAATAATATTATAATGTAATATTATTAAAACATATTGCAATAATATCCCTGAAGTGCCTCAGACAGAGAGAATATATAATGTTACAAAAAGAGATCCTTTGCTCAATTGGCAAGGCATCATAGAAGCTAGTTCCATTTAGAGTTACCAAACCTGTAATAACACATTATGTGACCTAAAAGATAAGGAAAACTCATGCTCAGTTATGGCTGCTCTCCTACCTAGCAGCACCACATTGCTGTAGAACTCCTTTCCACTTCCAGAAAGAACTAGGAGGTTTGCCATTAATGTTAGTGGAGCCAAGATTTTACTCATGGCCTCCAGCATAAAGAACAAGTGGAGCCAAGAGTTCATTTACTTTGATAAATGTGGGTCTCGATGATAAAATGGTTGAGATCCAATGGCTGAAATTGTACAGGATAACAGCTGTGGGCTTTTATCCCGGTTCTGGCCTGAACTTGCTACATGGCTTCAAAACAAGTCCTTTTACCTCCTGGAGTTCATTTTTTCTCCAATTTGTATAACAGGCACAATGATATTTGCTGGCTTCTCAACAAATCTAGGAGCCACCAGCAATAATATTCAAACATTCTTGGATCGCACATAAGTTCCCAAAGGACTGGAGAAGGGTTAACATAATGCTTCTCTTTAAAATGGGGGGAAACCAGGATTCCTGGAACTATGGATGGATCAGTCTGACTCGCTTACCCGAGAAATTACTAGAGCAAATTATAAATCAGTCAATTTGTAAATATCTGGAGGATGAGAGGGTGATCACCAGCTGCCGACATGGACTGATCAAGAATAAATAGTGTCAAACCAACTTCATTTCCTTTTTTGATGGGGTAAATAGCTTGGTTGATAAAGGGAATGTAGTTGATCTAATACACCTTAACTTCACAAAAACATTTGAGGCAGTGCTGTATGGCCTATTTTAGAAGGTGAAGAAATGTGGTCTAGCTACAATTATCCTAGGTAGACGCAGAATTGGTTGTATTAAACAAGTAGAGAGTAACTATAAATGGATCAATGCTAGACAGTAGGGCTGTTCGAAGCTCCGGGTGGTGATTTGATTCGGAGGAGATTTGGCCCGATTCAGTGGCTGAATCTCTGAATCTGAATCAAATCAGGGGACCAATTAAAAGGTCCGAATCAATTTGAAGCTCTCCAAATCATTGGAAAAGATTCGGAGAGCTTTGATGATTCGGGCAGTCCCTGGTGGCTGCAGCAGGGAGCTACAGCTACTCTGAGCTGGTAAGTACTAGGGGTGGAGGAGTGGACCATAGGGGACCCCTGCCA
>NW_005842549.1:433173-437035 GCF_000455745.1 Alligator sinensis
GCCCTCACTGCACGGGGGGCTCTGCCCGCCGGCTCCCCACTCACTCCCCCAGCCCCCCACGGGTGCCCCCTGGGCCAGCTCTGGCCCTTTAAGGAAAAAAAAAACAGAGAAAAGTCCCATGCAGCGTGGGGCAGTGGGGGGCAGCAGGGATCGCCGCCACCCCCCCACCCCCCGAGCAGCACCCAGGAGCTGGGGCTTTTTTTTTCCAAAGAGCCGGGAGCTAGGGCAGGCAGGGAAGCCATTGCTGGGCTGGGGGAAATGGGCATGGCTGATTCGGTAGCAGCCAAATCTCTGAATCAGATTCGGGACAGAGATTCGAATCACCTAAGTGAATCACTGTCCCCCGAATCGTCTGAATCCAAATCCGAAGCGAATACTAGCCGCTTCGCATGAGCCTACTAGACAGGCAGGAGGGGGTCCACAGGGGCTTCTTGTGTGTCCAGTGCTGGGCATTTTTATTAATGACTTGGATCCAGATGTCACACAAGTGGCAGGGGCTGCATATACTTTTCAAGGCAGGATTAAAATTCAAGGGGATTCAAGAACTGGGAAACAGACGGTGAAATGGAATTCAGCAGGGACCCACGTAAGGTGCTGCCTCTAGGGAATCAACACTGAACATACAACTACAGAGCAGGAGGGCACTCACTTGGTAGAAGCACTGCTGAGATGGATCTGGGGGTCCCAATGAATCACAAGCTCAACAAGAGTAAGCACTGTGATGGTGACACAAGAAAAGCAAATCCAAATTGCTGAATTAACAAAGAGCACTGCATGCAAGACATGGGAGGTGTAGTGCCACTCTCTCCTGAGCTGGATAGGTGTTATAGGGAACACTGTGTCAGTTCTGGCCTGGTGAAGAGCCCAACATGACATCAACTCACTGGATGCCTGGAGTGAAAAAACAAAACGTTAAGAGGCTCATGATGAATCAAATGATCTCTCAGATGACGACATTGTGGGGTGTTAATCAGCATAAGGAGAAAGTGCCCTGAGCAATGGAGACAGAGTCAGAGAAGAGTTGACTTGATGTGGCCAGGTGTCACTACTGACCACCAGCCTCATCATCCTGGGGTATCTTGAAAGCACACGTTGTCTGTGGATTTTTAGGCTGGAGACTCTCCAATGCTCAGAGACAAAGCAAGCTGACTGCTTGCAGACATTAAAAAAAGAAAAGAAAAGTGGTGTTTAGCTTTAAACTCCACACATTCCTGCACTAAGCCCAGTGCAGCCCAGAAGAAGCAGTGCATTAGTTGGACCCAGCTTGCCAGATGTCTGCAAAGATTGGGCACTTTAGTGGTGGGGGGGGGTATGCCTTTATCTAATAGCTGATTGAATCAGCTTTAGCTAGAAGTGCCAAAAAGCTCCATTGAAGTACCTGATCTATATAGAAGCTGCAGAGCTGGGTTGAAGTAATGTGCTACTTCTTCCTGTAAAGTGTGGTTTTGTTTTGGTTTTTAATGTCTGCAAGCAGCTGTGTGCCAGCCTGAAAGTTTTGTTGTGAACTAATACAATTCACACAGCCGGCCATGAGTGACCAGATCAGGTAAGCCCCTAGGGGCACACCTAATAATCCATACCCAAAAGAAAGGGCCTCCTCTTCCTTCTCATCAAACTAATTCTAGAGACAGAGGGGACATCTACATGAGAGGCTTAACATCAAATTAGCATAGTTTACTGTGAAGTAAGCACATGGGTCTACATGTGCACATACTTACTTCACAATAAATCTCTCTAACCTTGAGTAAATTTGCTACGTGCAAATGCAAGCAGCAAATTTACTTCGCCTTAGTAACAGCACTGTAGCACTTGTGTAGACACCTGGCTGAGACCCAAATCTGCTCGTGGTCAGCCATGCACCAGGGAGTGGGAGATAGCTGCCTGCTGCCAGGGCAGGCTCTCCCACAGGAGTCCGGGTAGGGACTATATCCCCCTGCCCTGGCAGCAGAGAGCTCCAAGCCCCCTGCTCCCAGATCCTGATTGCAGTGGGGGCTGGGAGATCCTCATCTTCCAGTTTGAGCCCCACACAGCAGCTCCACAATTGTCCCTGACCAGGACAGTTCCCAGCCGTCCCCAGGCTGCATGGGGAAGTACATGCAGCCTGGAGGTGGCTGGGGACTGTCCTGTTTTCGGCAGTCCCCAGCCAGCTCCAGGCTGCCCGTGCAAACTTCCCCATGCAGCCCTGGGCTGGCCAGGAACTGTCACAGTCAGGACAGATCCCAGTCCCATGCTCCAATTGGGTGACTGAGGTACAGGGCTTAGCAAGAGCTGCAAGGGTGGGGCTGGGACCTGCCCTTCCCCTGCAGCTCTTCCCAAGACCTGTGCCTCTGACTGGGGAGCCAGGGCCAGGAACGCCCTGCTGCTGGGGAAGGGGGACATTGTCCCTGCCCTAGCAGCAAGCAGCCCCCCTGGGGCCAAGAGACAGCTGTCTCCTGGCCTGGTGCTCCCTGCCAGTCTCTGGGCTAGCATCCGGGGGAACCTTGAGGTCCCTCTGGTGGCAGCAAGGGCATACTGCAGGGACCTAGGAGCAAATCTCTCTAATCTCTGCGTGTGTAGACACCTACCCAAAAACCCTTACTGGGTGCATCTACACGTGCGCATATACTGCGTATTAACCAAAATTACTGGCCAGTAACCAAAAATTGCTGCACAGTATGGGCAGTATCTACATGTGCACACCCATACTTCGCAGTAAATATGGTGACTTATGCCAACTTGGGTATAAATTGGAGTCCCAAGTTGGTCCACACACAGCATTACTGCGTTTTAATGTCTGCAAGTGTAGATGATGGCCTAAACCTGGTTACTGCACAGTAATTTACTGTGCAGTAAATTTCATGTGACATGAATGCACGTGTAGATGTACCCTCTGTGCAGTAGCTTATTGCACAGTAAATCCAGGGCGGGTGGTGTAAATGCATGTGTAGACATGCCCACAGGGTGCGTCTATACTTGCAATGAATTTGAAGCAATAAGCTTTGGAGCAGTTTGAGCTGGAGTAGACTACTGCAGGGTGTAGCATCTACATGCGCACCTGAGGCAGCAATTTGAGCTAGGACAGAGCAGTTTGCATCAGGGCCACTCAGTCCTGGGCTCCAGATGGTGGCATCAGGGCAGGCTGGGGGACAAGGTTGCTGAAAGTGCAGAGCCATATGACTAGGCAGCAGGCAGGAGTCTGGCCCTCTGCTGCCTGGACTGACCAGGTACAATTTATGTCTGCAGTGTGTCTACACATGCATTTAATCTCAATAAACTACTCTGGTATAAGATACTACTATTCCTAACAGTACTATTTTACTGCAGCATTAATTAGTTTACTGCAGCCTAATAGTGTCACATGTGTATGACAGTGACACTTTACTCTGCAGCTAATTAGTCTACTCAGCAGTTAAGGCATGTGTAGATGTGGTTAGAAGGTGTTAGACTACAATGTTATTTGTACAACAGGCAGTTTATTTTATTACAGCTGATAAGCAATGCATACACATGATCAAGTAGCCATTTGAATGATCCCCATGTTAATTTTATAATGCATTAGAGGTACAGAAAGGCCCTAATGCAAATAAACATCAAATGAATAATTCAAAATAAAATTAAAGGTTGCAGTTGTCAAATAACTTGTGCAAGAGGGACCTCAAATGATATTTGCTCACCAGTTCCAGCTATTTAGTCATTAACACCCCCAGTCCTTCCTACCTCATGTTTCAAAATTAATCACAGTGGTAGATCACTGTAACACACAAGGTTGTTTTTAGAATTGGGTATTAATATACTCCCAGTCATTCATAGATTCATAGATGCTAGGGTTGGAAGGGACCTCAACAGATCATCACGTCCGACCCCCTGCCTAGGCAGGAAAGAG
>NW_005842549.1:437156-444741 GCF_000455745.1 Alligator sinensis
CTCTCTGTCAGTTTGTGACCATTGTTCCTTGTTACCCCAAGAGGTGCCCTGGTGAACAGAGCATCTCCGATCCCTTGCTGCACCCCGCTAATGAATTGGTAGACAGCCACAAGGTCACCTCAGCCTTCTCTTGCAGAGGCTGAAGAGGTCCAGGTCCCTCAGTCTCTCCTCATAGGGCTTGTCCTGTAAGCCCCTAACCATACGAGTGGCCTCCTCTGGACCCTCTTGAGTCTATCCACATCCTTCTTGAAGTACGGTGCCCAAAACTGGACACAGCACTCCAACTGTGGTCTGACCAATGCCGCATAGAGGGGAAGTATCACCTCCTTGGATCTATTTGTCATGTATCTGCTGATGCCTGATACAGTGAGGTTAGCTTTGCTCATGATTTTGTCACGCTGATGACTCACGTTCATCTTGGAGTCCATGATGACTCCGAGATCCCTTTCTGCTTCTGTGCTGCTGAGAGGGTCACTCCCCAGCCAGTAGGTATGCTGGATATTTTTACTCCGTAGGTGCAGCACTCTGCACTTGTCCTTGTTGAACTGCATCCTATTGTGTACTTCTCTGACCTGTCCAGGTCTGCCTGCAAACGTTCCCTACCCTCTGGAGTGCGCATTTCACCCCACAATTTAGTATCGTCCGCAAACTTGGACAGAGTACACTTCACACCCACATCCAAGTCACTGATGAAGATATTGAAGAGTACAGATCCAAGGACCGAGCCCTGCGGGACCCCACTACCCACATCCTTCCAGGTCGATACTGACCCATCTGCTACCACTCTCTGGGTGCGACCGCTAAGCCAATTTGCCACCCACCGGACCGTGTAAACATCTATGTCACAGCCTCTTAATTTATTTATGAGAATAAGATGAGATACCGTATCGAAGGTCTTGCTAAAGTCCAAGAAAATGACATTCACCTCTACTCCTGTGTCTAAGCATTTAGTGACCCTGTCATAAAACAAAACCAGATCGGTCAGGCATGATCTATCTGCTACAAATCCATGCTGGTTGCTCATGCAGGTGAGACTGACTGGCTTATAATTACTCAGATCTTCCTTCCTCCCTTCTTGAAAACAGGGACCATGCTGGCCCTTTTTCAGTCCTCCGGGACCTGACTCGAGCACCACGAGCGCTTAAACAGCCGTGCCAGTGGTTCTGCTATGACACCAGCCAATTCCTTCAGTACTCTCAGATGCAGCTTATCCAGGCCTGCCAACTTGAACACATCCAGTCCATCCAAGTGACTCTGCACTAAGTCAGCATCAACAGTTGGTGGGCTGGTGTCCCTCCAATGCCCATCTAAGAACCCATTAGGAGACTTACGTTGACCCCCTTTCAGGAACACTGAGGCAAAAAATTCATTGACTAGTTTAGCCTTGTCCCCTCTCTTTGTCACTAATTGCTCCTTCTTGTTCAGTAGGGGTCCTATGCTGCCCTGCGCCTTCCTTTTACTCCCTGCATACCTAAAAAAAAGACTTTTTCTTGTCTTTAATTTTTGTTGCCACCCTCAGCTCTGTAGTTGCTTTGGTCTTTCTAACTGCTCCCTTGCAAGTGCGGGCCTAGTAGGTATACTCCTCCTTGGTAGCTTCCCCATGCTTTCACTGCCTATATGCCTTCTTTTTTGCCTTTAGGCTCCCCTGGATTTCCCTGTTTAGCCAAGGAAGTTTTTTGGCTCCCTTCCCCCTTTTTCCTCATACTGGGATACTGTCCCTCTGTGTCCAAAGGATCTCTTCCTTTAGGAACGGCCACCCTTCCTGGATTCCCATCTCTCCAATGCTCTTCTGCAGGGCATCATTAACTAGACTCCTAAGCACACTGAAGTTATCCTTCCTAAAATCAAGCACTTCCACCCTACTAGTTATCTTACCCATCCTATGCCGTATGGTGAATTTGATTGATTGGTGGTTGCTGTCCCCAAGGTGACCACGAATCTGCAGCTCCCCTACCAGGTCCTCCCCCGTAGCCAACACCAGGTCCAGTAAGGCATTCCCCCTCGTGGGACCATATCCCTCCTGCATTAGGCGAAGGTCCTGCACGCAGGTTAAGAACCTATGTGAACAGTTGGATTTGGCTGACTGCTCCTCCCAGCAGATGTCCGGGTAGTTTAGGTCCCCCATGACAACCACATCCCTAGACCATACAGCCTCTGAGATCTGCCTCAAGAACTCCAAGTCTAGCTTTTCCTCTTGGTGTTGTGGTCTGTAGCAGACCCCCACCACCAAGTCCCTTTCCCTTCAACCTTCATGTATCCTAACTCCCAATGCCTCAACTTTCTCCTCCTCTGAGCATTAGGGTAGATCCATTTGGATTGGGGTCATTGAATACTTCCTAGATGTTTGACTAGTTTTATTTCCTCTCTCCTTTGCAGCTATGAGAAGGACCTTTGGTTACTGTCATCTAGGACATGGATTTTATTTGTAGGCTAATGGAGACATTTCTCTGGGAGCACCTTGTTATAACATTGACAACACCTCTATAGCTCTTTCTGCTCTACTGAGTTGATGGGTTTTAGTCACATCTCAAACATAGTATAGTTGCCTCACATAAAAAATTCACCTTGTGCTATGAAGTGCTGTATTAAAAATCCTTCAGCATACTGGCTCTTTAGCAGTTATGTGAGAACTGCTGAGTCTGAAAAACCATTGTTCCCAAGGCAAATGTTCACCGTGTGTTTAAAAACTGATGCATAAGGCAAGAGAAACCAGTGTCTCCAACCAAATGTCTATGGCAGGAAGCCTGATAGGGAGAAGTTGAGAGTGTCAGGTAGCATTTTGATGTAAAAAAATTGTGGGAAATGTGTTTAGCCTAGTTCCAACCCCATTTCAATGCTATGGATCTGAAAAAGTTCTGTGCCAATTTTCATCCATCTTGAGGCATTCTAGAGCAAAAAAAGGGTATGATGTGAAGGAGAAAATAAAATACAATGGCCAAAACTACTTTTTGGGGAAGCACTAGACAAAATGAAAATACACTGTGGAAATGGCTGTGGAAAAATGAAATGAAGAGGAAATAGCTATAATCCATCCACCTGCATACACAGAATAAAAGCAAGCCACTTGTATCAGCATCACTTTTTTTGCAGAGGAGAGAAGGGTGGCAGTTTCTATTTTATTTAGCATCTGGCAAAGTAGGTCGTTGTCTATGAAAGTTAATGCCTCTGTGAGCCAGTTATTTTCTAAGGTGCCATCCTGCCCTGCCTGCTGCCTATTTTACCTATGAAAGCCATCCCTGATATCTAGAGAAGTCAAACACATATCTGCTAAACTTAGGCCTGTGCGAAGCGGCTAGTATTCGCTTTGGATTCGGCCGATTCGGGGTACAGTGATTGAATTCAGTGATTTGAATCAGTGTCCTGAATCAATTCAGCAAAATCTGATTTGGAGATTCAGCTGCAGCCGAATCGGCCCCATCCCCCACCTGCTCTCAATAGCTTCCCTGCCCACTCTCCCAGCTCCCAGCTTCTTAAAAAAAAGCCCGTACTTACTGGCGGATTGGACTACGCTTATCAAGCTTATTGGATGTGAACAGCCCTAAGTGTCAAATACCATTACCTCTACAGTGGTCCCTAAATCCATCAACCAGTGGCCCCTGAATCTCACTGGGTGCTTCTACACGTTCATTAATGCACCATAATTATGGCACATTAAGTTTAATACCTGTAATAGCAGGTACTCACTTATTGTGCTGTAACTGGTGCTACTGTGCGTTAGTACAGATGAATGGGTATTTTTGTGATGCTGCTGTGCATAAGACTAAATCTACTAGGCTTTGCCTGCTGCACTAATGTGCAGTAGTATTAGTCTTCTGCACATTAAGCATCTCAGAGATTCATAGATTCATAGATGCTAGGGTTGGAAGGGACCTCAACAGACCATCGAGTCCAACCCCCTGCCTAGGCAGGAAAAAGCGCTAGGGTCAGACGACCCCAGCCAGATGCCTATCCAGCCTTCTCCTAAAGGCCCCCAGGGTAGAGGAAAGCACCACCTCCCTTGGACGTCCATTCCAAATTTTGGCTGCCCTTACCGTGAAGAAGTTTTCCCTGATATCTAGCTTAAATCTGCTCTCTGTCAGTTTGTGACCATTGTTCCTTGTTACCCCAAGAGGTGCCCTGGTGAACAGAGCATCTCCGATCCCTTGTTACATCCCCCTAATGAATTTGTAGGTGGCCACAAGATCCCCTCTCAGCCTTCTCTTGCGGAGGCTGAAGAGGTCCAGGCCCCTCAGTCTCTCCTCATAGGGCTTGTCCTGTAAGTCCCTAACCATACGAGTGGCCTCCTCTGGACCCTCTCGAGTCTATCAACATCCTTCTTGAAGTGTGGCACCCAAAACTGGATGCAGTACTCCAACTGTGGTCTGAGCAATGCCGCATACAGGGGAAGTATCACCTCCTTGGATCTATTCATCATGCATCTGCTGATGCGTGATAAAGTGCGGTTAGCTTTGCTGATGACTTTTCGTCGCACTGACGACTCCGGTTCATCTTGGAGTCCACTCTGACTCCGAGATCCCTTTCCTCTTCTGTGCTGCTGAGAGGGTCACTTCCCAGCCAGTCGATGTGCTGGATATTTTTACACCCTAGGTGCAGCACTCTGCACTCGTCCCTGTTGTACTGCATCCCATTGTGTACTGCCCACTTTTCTAACCCGCCCAGGTCTGCCTGTAATCGTTCCCTACCCTCTGGAGTGTGCACTTCACCCCCCAATTTAGTATCATCCGCAAACTTGGACAGAGTGCACATCACACCCGTGTCCGAGTCACTGATGAAGACATTGAAGAGTACAGGTCCAAGGACCAAGCCCTGTGGGACCCCACTACCCACATTGATGCCGACCCGTCTACTACCAGTCTCTGGGTGCGACCGCTAAGCCAATTTGCCACCTACCGGACCGTGTAAACATCTATGTCACAGCCTCTTAATTTATTTATGAGAATAAGATGAGATACTGTATCGAAGGTCTTGCTAAAGTCCAAGAAAATGACATTCACCTCTACTCCTGTGTCTAAGCATTTAGTGACCCTGTCATAAAACAAAACCAGATCGGTCAGGCATGATCTATCTGCTACAAATCCATGCTGGTTGCTCATGCAGGTGAGACTGACTGGCTTATAATTACTCAGATCTTCCTTCCTCCCTTCTTGAAAACAGGGACCATGCTGGCCCTTTTTCAGTCCTCCGGGACCTGACTCGAGCACCACGAGCGCTTAAACAGCCGTGCCAGTGGTTCTGCTATGACACCAGCCAATTCCTTCAGTACTCTCAGATGCAGCTTATCCAGGCCTGCCAACTTGAACACATCCAGTCCATCCAAGTGACTCTGCACTAAGTCAGCATCAACAGTTGGTGGGCTGGTGTCCCTCCAATGCCCATCTAAGAACCCATTAGGAGACTTACGTTGACCCCCTTTCAGGAACACTGAGGCAAAAAATTCATTGACTAGTTTAGCCTTGTCCCCTCTCTTTGTCACTAATTGCTCCTTCTTGTTCAGTAGGGGTCCTATGCTGCCCTGCGCCTTCCTTTTACTCCCTGCATACCTAAAAAAAAGACTTTTTCTTGTCTTTAATTTTTGTTGCCACCCTCAGCTCTGTAGTTGCTTTGGTCTTTCTAACTGCTCCCTTGCAAGTGCGGGCCTAGTAGGTATACTCCTCCTTGGTAGCTTCCCCATGCTTTCACTGCCTATATGCCTTCTTTTTTGCCTTTAGGCTCCCCTGGATTTCCCTGTTTAGCCAAGGAAGTTTTTTGGCTCCCTTCCCCCTTTTTCCTCATACTGGGATACTGTCCCTCTGTGTCCAAAGGATCTCTTCCTTTAGGAACGGCCACCCTTCCTGGATTCCCATCTCTCCAATGCTCTTCTGCAGGGCATCATTAACTAGACTCCTAAGCACACTGAAGTTATCCTTCCTAAAATCAAGCACTTCCACCCTACTAGTTATCTTACCCATCCTATGCCGTATGGTGAATTTGATTGATTGGTGGTTGCTGTCCCCAAGGTGACCACGAATCTGCAGCTCCCCTACCAGGTCCTCCCCCGTAGCCAACACCAGGTCCAGTAAGGCATTCCCCCTCGTGGGACCATATCCCTCCTGCATTAGGCGAAGGTCCTGCACGCAGGTTAAGAACCTATGTGAACAGTTGGATTTGGCTGACTGCTCCTCCCAGCAGATGTCCGGGTAGTTTAGGTCCCCCATGACAACCACATCCCTAGACCATACAGCCTCTGAGATCTGCCTCAAGAACTCCAAGTCTAGCTTTTCCTCTTGGTGTTGTGGTCTGTAGCAGACCCCCACCACCAAGTCCCTTTCCCTTCAACCTTCATGTATCCTAACTCCCAATGCCTCAACTTTCTCCTCCTCTGAGCATTAGGGTAGATCCATTTGGATTGGGGTCATTGAATACTTCCTAGATGTTTGACTAGTTTTATTTCCTCTCTCCTTTGCAGCTATGAGAAGGACCTTTGGTTACTGTCATCTAGGACATGGATTTTATTTGTAGGCTAATGGAGACATTTCTCTGGGAGCACCTTGTTATAACATTGACAACACCTCTATAGCTCTTTCTGCTCTACTGAGTTGATGGGTTTTAGTCACATCTCAAACATAGTATAGTTGCCTCACATAAAAAATTCACCTTGTGCTATGAAGTGCTGTATTAAAAATCCTTCAGCATACTGGCTCTTTAGCAGTTATGTGAGAACTGCTGAGTCTGAAAAACCATTGTTCCCAAGGCAAATGTTCACCGTGTGTTTAAAAACTGATGCATAAGGCAAGAGAAACCAGTGTCTCCAACCAAATGTCTATGGCAGGAAGCCTGATAGGGAGAAGTTGAGAGTGTCAGGTAGCATTTTGATGTAAAAAAATTGTGGGAAATGTGTTTAGCCTAGTTCCAACCCCATTTCAATGCTATGGATCTGAAAAAGTTCTGTGCCAATTTTCATCCATCTTGAGGCATTCTAGAGCAAAAAAAGGGTATGATGTGAAGGAGAAAATAAAATACAATGGCCAAAACTACTTTTTGGGGAAGCACTAGACAAAATGAAAATACACTGTGGAAATGGCTGTGGAAAAATGAAATGAAGAGGAAATAGCTATAATCCATCCACCTGCATACACAGAATAAAAGCAAGCCACTTGTATCAGCATCACTTTTTTTGCAGAGGAGAGAAGGGTGGCAGTTTCTATTTTATTTAGCATCTGGCAAAGTAGGTCGTTGTCTATGAAAGTTAATGCCTCTGTGAGCCAGTTATTTTCTAAGGTGCCATCCTGCCCTGCCTGCTGCCTATTTTACCTATGAAAGCCATCCCTGATATCTAGAGAAGTCAAACACATATCTGCTAAACTTAGGCCTGTGCGAAGCGGCTAGTATTCGCTTTGGATTCGGCCGATTCGGGGGACAGTGATTGAATTCAGTGATTTGAATCAGTGTCCTGAATCAATTCAGCAAAATCTGATTTGGAGATTCAGCTGCAGCCGAATCGGCCCCATCCCCCACCTGCTCTCAATAGCTTCCCTGCCCACTCTCCCAGCTCCCAGCTTCTTAAAAAAAAGCCCGTACTTACTGGCTGCTGCCAGGTGGGGGGGGG
>NW_005842549.1:444859-454420 GCF_000455745.1 Alligator sinensis
CCCCCCCACCCCCCCCCCCTCCCCCCCCAACGGCTGCCCTGCCTCCTCCAGCTCCCAGCCCTTAAAAAAAAAAAAAGCCCGCACTCACTGGCTCCTGCCAGGTAGGGGGTGATCCCTGCTGACCCCCACTGCCCCATGCTGCGTGGGGGGCTCTGCCATGAGCCCCCAGAAACCCTGAGTCTGCTACAGCAGCCAGTGAGTTGGGGCCTTTTTTTTTTCTTTTCTTTAAAGAGCTGGGAGCTGGGGCAGGTGGGACAGTCATTGGGCGGCGGGGCTGGGGGGCTGGGAGAGTGGACGAAGATCAGGGGGCGCTCAGGGGGGCTGTGGGAGCAGGCAGGAGATGGGGCCTGGCAGGGTCCCCTATGGTCCCCTCCCCCTCTTCCAGCCCCTGCTCTCCCGCCCCCCTACTTACCAGCATGGACTGCCCAAATTGCCGAAGCTCTCCTAATCTTTTTCAAATCGATTCAGAGAGCTTCGAATTGATTTGGCCCTTTTACTTGGTCTCCTGTTTCAATTCAGATTTGGAGATTCGGCCACCGAATTGGGCCACATCTCCTCTGAATTGAATCAGCACCTGAGGCTTTGCACAGCCCTAGTTTGTATACGGACTCTGCAGGACATAAACTCTAACAAAGCTTCTCATGTGACAAGTGTGTAACTAATATAATATTGTTGCCTTGAGACAGCAGACAGACCAAAATACTTTTACTAAAGTTAAGGCATGGTTATAGCTCACGTAGACATACTTTGGCAAGCATTAAACTAGGCAGCTTGGATATTCCCCATTTCATAACCACTTGAGGCAATGGAACTTTTCCAACACTCAAATCACTTAATTGGGAATTTAACTTTAGTCTAATGACGACACTTTCATGCAAGTGTTAACTGTTTGGTTGCAGATTGTTTTAAGTCGTGGAATGGGATATTGAAAGTTTCAAGGATGATGGCAATTGAAAGTAATAGCAAAAAAGACTGTGAGAAAGGGAGAAAGTGAAAAAGAATAGGAGAAGGAAAAAAAATTGTAAAAAAAGCAGTGGCTGGGTCTAAATGGGAGCAGATTTTTCCCTTCAGTGAAGCTGAATACAACATGGCTAAATAAAAAGGATGATTTCCTATATGGCAGAGGCAGTGTGCATGGAAAGCAAAAATGAACTCATACATTCAAGTACTATCAAAAATTATGTTAGCTTGTGTCAGAGTCTAAAAACATCCGCACTGCAGTTGAGATGTAATTGCATCCACATGGCTAGACACAAGGGGCACATCTATATGTGCAATTAATGCTATATGGATTTACTGCGCAGTAATTTATTGTGGCGTAAACCCGTCCTGGGCAGGCATCTACACGTGCAGCCATTTGGGAGCAGATTTGGTCCTCGTGGCACTCCCAGTCTCCTCCAGCCCTGCACTGCCCTCCTGCAGCAGCCAGGGACGCTGAAGGCTCTGGCCATGGTGCCCCAGGCAGATCTGAGAACCTGGCAGGGGACCCTGAGCTTTGACAATGTGGCGGGCAAGCCCATGCTTCCCCACAACAGTCACCACTGCCTGGAGGGGTTCCTGCCCCTTGCAGCTGAGGACAACATCACTGCCAGCATCGATGCATTTCTCCACGTGTGAGAGGCCCATGCCTGCCTAGCTGAGGGGGCACAGGCTGCTCAATTAAGTTTTGCACTGCCTCCCAGGCTGCCAGAGCTGCTGGACGATGCTGAGGGTGGGGACCACAGCAGGATGGGCTCCTGGCACCCTGAGGTCCCTCCCCGACTAACAACTCATCACCACTGCCAGGCCATGGCAGAGGCTCTGGCAGGCCGCCCATGCTGGGACACACAGTGTGGCTTTGACCAGGGTCTCAGGGCACGAGGATGTGGTGTATCTGCTGCATAAAGGGCATGGACCTGTGGGCTGCCCCGACCAGCAGTTGTGGTCGGTGATGCTGACTCTGTGCCCTCAGGCCCTTGACCTTTATGTGGCACTGATGTGCCGACCAGTCGTGCCCACACTCCCGCATTTGGCCCAGCAGGCCCTCATAGATGTGAGCATTGAAGCACCTGCTCCAAGCAAACTGTCTCAGGACCTTGGCCTTGCACCACAGTACCATGAGGTCCACCATCCCCTCCACCGTCTCCTCCTGGGAGTACTTCCTTCCCCAGGAGGTGGCGTGTGGCTTCGGGAATGACTCCAGAGTGGCTCCCTTGATGGCCCTCAGGGGCTGCAGGTGAGCATCCAGGTCTGCCAGGCCTTAGCAGGTACCTGCAGTGGAGAGGCACAGTGTGGGACAGGCAGGCAGGTGGTGGGGCTGGGCTGGGAGTCAGCGCTGGGGTTCAAGCAGGCTGCTGGGGCTGGCCCAGGGCCACTGCTATAGGACCAAGTGGCCGGAGGCTGGCAGCAGGCGACATAAGCTCCCAGGGTCACTGCAGGATTTTAAAGGGCAGGTTGGGGCAGGCAAAGAGCTGCCCTAGCCCCAGGGCTGGTGAAGCTCCAAGCCCCATGGCCCAGGGGCTAGGCCAAGTGTGATTCCCTGGTGGTGGGGTTGGCATCTACATGCGCACTACTGCATAATAACTACGGTGTGGTTAATTTGCTACCTTCATTTGCAAGTAGCAAATTAACCACTCAGTAGACTAATTGACTGCATAATAAGCATCTGCTTATGTAGCCAATGATGCTTTACCACATAGTCAATCAGTCTACTGCGCAGTAAAGTGTCTAGTGCAGACACGCCCAAGTTAGCCTTAAACTAGCTGTCTCAGGAACAGATAGCAGTATAGATACCCAAGGCAAAGACAGAAGTGACAATAGTTGCCCAGTCTGGCCCCTGAAAGTGTTCTATAGCCATGATCCAACACAAGTGCATGGGTACAGAGCACTTTAAAAGTGCCTGATCCTGTGACAATCTGAACCCTTATTATATGAGAATTCAGATGAAGATTCTCCAAAGTGAACAGCGTTTGTTAATTCGTGTCTGCACAGGCCAAGAGCAGGGTTGGCTGATGCTGCTCAGCTCTACTCCTGGTGCTATTTTCACAATGGGAGAGGGGGACGGGAATGGAGGGAACTTATTCTGGGGGTTGCCCAGCCAGCGCTGGAGGGTGGAGCGGGTGGATTGGAGCCCCCCTCCGAGGTATATAACATATATAACTAGGAAACAGCAAGGATGTTGACATGAAGACAGCCCTCATTACATTTCCCCCTGCCCAACCCAATCATGAGCTTTCTACACAGCCTGCAGTACAAATACAGCAATGCCAGCTTTCATTATTAGACTGTGATTCTCACAGTATTTGGTGTTTGCCTTAAAGCCCCAGATCCTGGAGTCAAGTGATTTTAAGAGAAATCTGAGACCCTCTCAAAACTAGCAGGCTTCTCGTTATTGCATTTGTGGGAACATTAAAAACATCCTTCCTCATGATTCAAGAAACCACACGTTAATAGAGAGAACACATGATGTTGGGGGTCTGACTCAAGTCTTCTTAATACTTGGTGTTGTCAATACTCTGCATGTACTCATGTCTCCATATGGGAGCAGGGGGTGACATACATCCTATGTTTTGAAATATTCAGTCCAGTCAACTGAATCCACCAATTAAATTTGTGTTAGCAGTGCTTGAAAGTCAAATGATATCATTCATCTTTCCATGCTGCCCTCATCCGGCTCAGAGAGAGACCCTGCCATTACACAATAACAGCTGTTCAGCAGTGCAGTCAGAAATCCCTGTCTGACTAAAGAGAAACTAAGAAATTTAAGGACCTCATGGATTAAGTTCATCTCTCTTGAAAACCCACAGAAGTTAAGTGTCACACTTGAGATTAATTTAGTCCACATGTGCAAAGGCCAAATAAATCACTACAAAGCTATGCTACATTTGTTGAAAGATTCCCAACAAGATTCTCACTGTCCTGTTCCCGTCTATATAAAAACCCTCTCTTTCTACCAGTACTTTCACAGCACTTGACTAAGTAGGTTGCTGCCTCCATAAGCTCATGCCTCGTTGAACTAGTTAGTCTAACTAGCCCTACCTTTTGCCTGACTTCAAACAAACAGAGCTAACCACCTCCCAATAATATTTCCCATAAACAGTACTTTGCATTGAAGTATGAGTATCGGGGAGTAAGGCAAACCCTGTGCAGCAGCTGGCACTATGGGGTCCTAACTCATGACTGGGGATCCCAGTCAATCCCAGAGCAGCATTCGACTCTCAATCCTTGCACCTTACTGCACCTATAGTTCAGCTGAAAAAGACCTGCTGATCCACCAGAACCAAGATCCACCAGAGGATGGAAAAACTGATCCTGAAGACCTCTGGAATGATATGAACACTTCTAGCAAGGTACAGAAGGCTCTACCAAATATAGCAATGAACAGCAGGGAATGGAGATGCTGATTCAGAGGAGCTTTGCTGTAGTCATGGAAACAGAATAGGCAACCTGCCAGGAAAAAAAATCAACTCACAATAGATGATTGTTAAGTCTTAATAGGATACTGCATACAAAATACTTTCAAGGAACGTGGGCTTGCTTAATAGAACAAGCAGATAATGTTTTTCACCTGCCTCATGAAGGTACAGCTGCCTACCTTTTGCCCGCTGACCCCAGTGGCAGAAGCACCGTGGGCTGAAAGCAAATGAACTCTCCGAGCCATACTGAAGGCCTAAAACTGAATAGAAAGAACTGAACAGCATATACGTGGGCATGAAGGAGAAGAGAAGGGGTCCAAAGTGCTAAGAGTGTACAGACAAATTGAAATGTACTAAGAAACAAGCAATTTCAGTGAAAAGCCAAAAAAATGAGGATGTCATACCAGAAATGGTCTGACACTTCAAGTGGGTCTGTCAAGAACCAAAGTACTTAAGAGTCAGACCTGACTCCAGAGAGCACTAAAGTCAACAGCTGTCCTCTAGATTTCAATGGGATTAGCACCCCACTCTTCAGGCCTTGTTCCCTATTGCATGTTGAGCTGCTCAGATGTTGATCAATGCTATTGCAAGCTTGAGTTTGGAGCAGTCACACTTTAAAATTAAAAACCTTCTTTGACTGTCTCCCACCTGTACAGCTGTGAGTTGCCACTAGAGGCCTGGCAAGCCAGGACAGGCTTCTGTCTCCTTTATAGGGGTGGCTGCGAGAGATGGGTTTGGGGGGCAGAAACATGAAGCTGGGAGGTGGTGTGTGGGATGGGAATGAATAATGAAATGGGAAGGGGGGCAGGAACATGAAGCTGGGAGGTGGTGTGGGATGGGAATGAATAATGAAATGGGAAGGGAAAAGGAAATGGTGGTGGGGGAAGAGTGGTGAAATGAAGAAAGTCAGCCACTGAAGGATAAAATAAAAAGAAGTAAAAAAAAAAGACTTGGGGAAATAAAGAAGGTCTTGTATTTTAATAAATTGGGATTGGGGTGTGGGGGGTGCTGGTTGTGCTTCCTGAGGTGGCTGAGAGGTGGGAGCAGTGAGGGAAGGCACTTTTGGGGCACTTACTGCCTCTGCCCCAGGAAGGAAGCCCCAGCTCATGGGGACCGAATCCAGCTCACTTCCCTCCCCCAACTCCTGAGACCCCAATCCTGGACCCATCCATGCTCTGTGACCTGGCTAGCTGGCATGTGCCTTGCAGGGTGTTAGCATGGGGTTATACTCCTGAGGTGGAAAAGTCACACCCCCAGGGGCAGGGGTGGGGGAGCTGTCTTGGTGCAAGGCCTGCTCCTAGGACAGTAGAGTTCTGGGGGTGGAAAGTTTGTCCACACTGAACAGGAAGATGCGGGAGGAGACGCTGCATTTTGGGATGCTAGAGGACTGCAGCTTGGGAAATTCATCTGTGGGGAGTGGCTGCATATTAATGCAACATGAGCTGGATAACATGGATCAGAGATAAACCTGCCCGGGAGTGACATAAATTTAAGTGATCTAAAGTGTGCTTAAAACTAGCATCAGGTGTTAACATGTGGACAATCCAGGGATTTAGAGGTCCAGGAGTTGCCTAAAATTATTGTGTAACAAAGCCCTTAGATCATTAAGGCTCACATTTAATGCCAGTGGGGCAAGGATAGTTGTTTTAGGTATTGTTCTAGGAAAAAGATTTATTGAAAGATAACATACCATGGCCCAGTAGGTATGATTCTTTCCCAAGTAACTATCTGATTTTTTTTTTCCTTTTCCTCTTCTTCCCTCTATCTGGTCTGATCCATTGCACTTCATTTTGGGCTTTGCAAACTGCATTGCCTCAGAGAGGTTTAGCTACCTCATGGGTTGTGGATTGAGATGTGTGCTCTTAGGTAGGTTGCACCTAATTCATCAATCACTTCAAGCATCTGGACCAACACTTAACCACCCAGTTGCTGTGGGTAGAAGAAACCTTCTTTGGAAGGGGTAGAGTATGCACCCACCTGCTATTAGAGAGTCTCTCTTTTCTCAGCTCTAGGGATAAGTCTTGCTAACAAAGAGTTTGAGCTGTGTTATATCCTGTAGAAAGATCAGCCGTACTCTGGGCTAGCATGTTAAAAGCCACAGAGAGGGGTGTGGTAATATTAACCTGGAAATTCAGCCATGAGGAGGTCCTTAATAGGCCTGTGTGAAGTGGCTAGTATTCGTTTTGGATTCAGCTGATTTAGGGGACACCAATTCAATTTGGTGATTCGAAGCACTGTCCCGATTCAATTTGACCGAATCTGATTTGGCAGCAGCTAGCTCACCTCCCTAGTCCTTATGGCTTTAAAACACCAAATAAAGTAAGTCAGGACGGAAGTATATGGAGCAAACAGACTTGAGCCACCCCCAATAGCTGACTGGTGGCTAAAACTAGTAGCAGAAAGGGAGATGCTGGGCCCCAGAACAGTTCTGTTCTTGCTATTTGCATTTGGAAGAGTAATGAATCATAGATGGAAAGAACTAGACATGCTCGGGAAGGGTAGATTAAGGTAGACTTTTGCCTATCGGGCTCATTTTAGCTATTTACCAGTAGAACCATTGCTTCTGTTATGAATGAGTCTTCTGTTAGGAAATTAGTAGAAAGTCCCGCATAATACTTAAAAATTAGTAGGCAATCCTCCATTTCAGAACCATTTTGGGTTAAAAGATTATTATTTGTCCCTTTTTGATCCATCAGCTCTAGAACCGTGCTTACATACTCTTAAAATTATTTTATTGGGAGCTACAGATACTTATAGCATAATAAAATTGCATACAAAAAATACACACTGTAATCAACCAAAGTGAGTGACAATCCCCCCCAAGTGCAATGCATGGACTTTTCTTAAGTTTATTTCAGGACTAGTTCGTGGAAAAAAACCCCAAAAAAACAAACCCCAGTCTAGGACTTGCAGCTTTATGGGTCAATTTGGAACCTGCTTGGCCAGCACACAGTTGCCTCAGACCCACATGTAATAAGGATGTCTTTAAAGAAGAAAACCTTCAAAACCCAAGATGGAGCATTTTGTTTTAAATGCAAAAATAGGACACACCTCTGGTACAACTTCCCTGCTGTCTGCCTTCTAGATCTAAAGAGTGTGGCAAAGGACACTGGCTGCTGTCCTCCTACTTTTGAGATGCTTATATAAAGTCACAACTTTATTTAAAATGGCAAATAAAATCTCTTCATCTTAAGAACTTTGACACAAGGATCATTAGCAGGAAAGCAGAGCAAAAAACAAAAAAAATTCAGCCAAGTAGTCACTTTTCATCCAACCCATTCTCTGGTAGGAGAACGGGATCAGAGCGTCTGTTGAATTTTCGTAGACAGCACCCAATGTCAAGTTCAACATCAATGCCTTCAAGCTTTAACTGACATGCTTGGTTGTAGCTGTATTTAAAGAGAGAGAGAGAAAAGTGACTTTTCATGGATTCAGATAGCTTGGAAATCCTCCCATGTGTGTTACATAAACACCATTTTGCACTACTATGCAAGAGCAGATCCCTTCAACATTTTCTCTCTCCCCACCCTCCATTAACATTTAATTTATTCAGTTATGCCAAACTGGCAAGTTTCATTAGATGAGGAGGTCCAATCGTGACATTCAAGGCTGGCAACGCAGTAGTATAGGGTTGCTTATTTATTCCATTTCTATTGTACACTTGAGATCAATGTGTAACAACTTAGAATTATGTGCACATAAAAAACATGGACAAGTTCCTCAGCATATCACCAAGTTTAAATAACTCATCTGCTACTGAGAAATCATGGCTAACAACCCCAGAGAGAAATGGTGTTCCTATCCTGATCTCCCAACACTCAGTCACTTACCAGTGAGAAGCAGCAAAGTTGGCAGCCACGACGAGGAGAGCAGCTGCATAATGCCAGCAGAAGCACACGTTGAGGAACGCATAGACTCCACGGTCGGTCTGGTCCCAGCCTGGCCCTCCCCATGGTGGATGCAGCACAAATCCAATCTGATGGAATAAGAGAGGTGATATTCAGCCTTCTATCACTTTGCACTCTCCACGCTTGCCCTCCTCACTTACTACAGTAGTCCTACTGTGAGAAAGGGGCAAGACATTCACTGACAACAGGCAAAATGCACTGGCCTCACTATCAGACTGCTACTCTTATATTTCCCCTTGGCTTGGCCCTATTTCTTATGCTGGGCTGTAACTCAGAGTGCCACGAATGCAATATGCCTACCGTTAGGATTCTTAATAGTAGGATCTGAGGTCTACCCATCTAACCCTATTCAGATCACCCCTTACTGTCTTCCTTCTGCTCTCACCTCCCAGCCTCTAAGTCACGGCACCAGTGACATTTGGCCACACAAGGAGATTAGGTAGGTTTCTAGAATAAAGGTAGTTTAGAGCTACTAGACTTCAAGGACAGGAAACATGGATCCCACATGTGGTTCCTAACAGATCAGGCATCACAACATGATGCCAGAAGCAGGAACAGGCAACTCCCACTTGGCAGGTAGCAAACCTGTGGTAGTGTCAGAGGGGGCAGCCCTACGTGACAGTGCCAGGGAAGGAACCAGACCCCTGGCATAATCTGGAGGTGCAGAGTGAGGAACCTGCATTTTCCACAGTGCCTCTGAAGAGCAATCCAAGCAGCCTATTTTTCATCAATGAGGCCCCTACTAGTAGCCAACAGGCAGGGCCATCTTAATGCCTATTCATCCTCAGAGCTTGAGAGAGATGCTTCCTTCATGTTGGGATCCAAACTGGAAAGAAGGCAGCAGCCTCCACCAGAACCGGATGGCAGCATTGATTTCAGTACTGAACGAGAGCCAGAGAAGAAGGGATAATCAATAGCCCAGCAGCACAAACTCTTGTTCTCAGACTGGGTGAACTGGGTTCTAGGCCCGTCTTGTCGCAATGGGATCTCTCCCATCTCAGGAAAGCCTGCTGGTTAGTGAGCAATAGGGAAGGCTGGGTGCCTACCCCCTCCTTTTGAAGCTGGCCACTGGGCAGGCAAAAGGGGGCCCCAGTGGGGAGGACAGTCCCCTAGGAGTCCCTATTGCCACAACTCTCCAGAGCTAAACCAAGCCAATCCTGGCAGCAGAGGCCAGAAGCCAGGGCTCCCTCCACATGAGGCTATAGCTTTACTCTGTTCAGATGCCTTAAAAAGGCTTTTAGGGTCTGGCTGTTGGTGCT
>NW_005842549.1:454430-462891 GCF_000455745.1 Alligator sinensis
CAGTCCCTACAGTCAGGTGACTAAGTGAAAGCCAATCTTCTCAAAGCCAGCAAGTTTCACAGTTATGGAAAAACATTAAAAGGGCAATCTTTAAAGGCTTTATAGATGAAAGGCCACTAAAAAAAATAAATAAATCTGATTTTGGGTGTCTGGCTCATGATTAAGTTCTGGTGCTATCAACACTACACACATCCCATATAGCAGCTGCGGCACCAAGTGTTGTTAAAAATTCAGGCCAGTCTAAAAAATTCAGTTTAATTCCTTGATAGCGATGTCTTTACAGGCCAAATAATATTCAATCTTTCCAGGCTTGTTTCTCATGGGGGAGTACACCATAATGCTACTGCAGCTGCAGAGCAGCATATAATTAGACAATCTTTTTGACCAAGCTTGGTCCATATGTGCTTGCCAAATAACCTGGGAGAATGAAGCAGGGATTGTCTGCTCGGTCTTTGGGTCCTACCACCTTGCCCCGTGGGGCCTGTTGGTCATCATTGGTTGGAAGGGGGTCGGGGGAACGGTCCTACACCCTGCCAAAGCAGTGACAGTTTCCTCCTTTCCATGCCCTTACCCAAGCTATAGCTCAGCTCGAAGTGCTGGATAAGAACTGACCTGCCAGAACCAAGTTCCTTGGAGGATGAAGAGACTGGTCCTGATGATTTCCAGGACAATGTGATCCCGCAGGCACACTTCCAGCAAGGCACAGAGGGTTCCACCAAATATAGCAATAAGCAGCAGGGAGTGGAGGTGCTGATCCAGAGCAACATTGTAGTTATGAGAACAGAAGAGGAAACCTGCCAACAGAACAACCAATATGGTTTGGTGTGAGGCCTTATTGGGATAAAAGATTCACAAAGGAGCCTGGCTTTGCTTAACAGAATAGGACGGACCATATCTGCTGTTCTATGCAGGGGCGACTAGCAGCTAGTCAAGGAAAATAGATATTTCCGTCTTAACGACATTATATGGCCAATAAGAACAAACACAAAGCCTCCCAGAGCTTGCTAGGTTTTCCCAGGAGGTCAGCCTTTGAGCTATATTTACTGACAGCGTCACTGAGATTTTCCCCTCAAGAGCCTGGGTCCAGCTGTCAGAGAACTCTGCTTTGAGATTTTGGATGGGATTCATCCACCAAACCTGGACGCCAGGCTGCTCAACTCCTGCAACTGCTGCTCCAGAACAAGCCCCCCGTGCTGTTTAGCATCCAGTCAGCAAGTAACCCAACCACTTGAGCGGTTTGTAAGACGTCCAGCTGTGTTCGTGGTCTCCAACAGCTTTTACCTCTATGCTTTAGCCACGGTCATTACTTTTTTATTCACCTTCAATAAAGAGAGCCACAGACAGCAAGAGACGATCCAGTCCAAGGGGCAGTTCTACGCTTTAGCCACGGTCATTACTTTTTTACTCACCTTCAATAAAGAGAGCCACGGACAGCAAGAGACGATCCAGTCCAAGGGGCAGTTTGAGTCGGTAGGAAAGAACCTCCATGATGCCCGAGAGGCCAAAGAAGAAGTACATGGTGGTGTACTGCCAATTTCCAAGCTTCACCCAGCTGTGATCCTCCACACTGTACAGAGACAAGTGGGGACCATCAGGGACAAATTGTTCAGCCAGGATCCCTAGAGAAAGAAACACAAAGAGATCACACATTTTACTCCTAAAGGAGGATAGGGAGGAGGGGATATGAAAGCAGAATTGGAGACATGAAGAAACCAAATGGAGTTTTTTGCAGCATCGTCCTAAAGGAGGATAGGGAGGAGGGCATATGAAAGCAGAATTGGAGACGTGAAGAAACCAAATGGAGTTTTTTGCAGCATCTGCAGGACCTTTCCTGTGATGCGCTGGTCTGACTCAATACAGCACTAAGTTTTTATCTGCTAAAGTATGCTTGCCAGTTGCTTGAGGAAGTTTAGCCTGCTGTATAAATGCTAAAGTGAAGCCACTGAGGGGTCTCTAATGAGATAATGGTTGTGGCACAATCCTGGTAATTGTTTTGGGCCATTGGGTGACTGGAGAAAACAGCAATAACAAACAGTCCTTACCTGCTAGAGCAAAGAAAGCTTTGACTGTCCCTTCAAAGACATCTAAACGCTGGAAACAGAGGTTCTTCTGACCCTCTGCATTCAGCTTCCTGTTCAGATACATCAGGGGATATTTCACGGACCACCAGAATCCAAAGAGAAAGAAGCAGCTGCCCCGGAGGGCATCGCCTGTGAAGCTGGACATTGTTGAACCAACTGACTGGGTCTGAAAACACAAAAAACAAGTGCTCAAAGTCTTTTTGCAGATTCATACTAAAGAGCTTTGTATCTTTATGTGGAGCTTGCCATCAATTGCATGAAGACACGCAGCTCCTGTGAAATCCTAATGCACAGATTTATTGGCAGTATCACGTTTTTCATATCCCTTGCCTTGGTGATCATCTATGATGCTACTGGGGGTGGGTGGGGAGGGAGAAGAGTTGTCCAGTAACTGGCTTAGATCCGACAGGGATGTTAACTGGTAGAGCAATTTGGCGAGGTCTTTTTAAAAAAATCTGGTTGCCAACTTCTTTAGTAGGGATGTAACAAAATTACTGCAGTAAAGAGGGAAAGAAAAAGAAAAAAACCCCCAGAAAACTTTCTAGGAATACAGTTATCTCCTCTGAAGAGAATGTAATAGGGTGTGACCCCAGCCAGTCAGCATTAATTCTCTTTCTTTAATAGACACAGACGACTTCACTAAAACTTGGATGCTGAGTAAGCTAGATAAGCAAATGGGGCTCCCGTTCAGTGGAGGGAACAAGCCAACCTTTGCCTACTGCCTTAGGTGCAAAGGGGCAGAGATCACAGAGCACACACAGAAGATACCGGGCACATGGGCACATTTATGGAGATACCACCACTAAAGAGACTGAGCTACAACAAGCACTTTTGGCCACAGCCTGGGAAATGCAGTTTGAAGCATTACCAGACATGGTAGCTTCAGATGTTGAAGACTTGAGAACAAAGAAGGCACAAAAGGACAGCAGGTACTCAAATGCTTATTATAATTGTATGCTGTGGTTTAAGTCAGGGGCTGGCTTCATTCCCTCCTAGCAGCCATTTTCCTACACAAAACCTTCCCATCTGCCCTTTTACATGCTTCCATTCACCTTTATGCATTCTTTCATATCGTTATAATACTGGGAAAATACCTCCTCTTCTGTCACTCACAAACCTCCTTTCAGATCCTACCTTAATACCTTCCATTTATAAAAGGGCAAAAATACTTCCCCCAAAAGGTGTTTTAAATGATAGCACATTGTCATCCTATTGATATGGTGATTTTTTTAGGTCAGTGACTGTATCCTCAGAGTGCCTGGTGTGCGCTCTACATCAGCACCTGGATCAATAACTGGAGCATGTTTTCCAAGTCCTCCTACTCTAGGAAGTAATTAAACAGGCATTTCAAAATTAGGGTACTGTGTGGTATGGAGCAGCTCTGTGAGCTAGAACTGGCAGAATAGGGTGGCTTCAAAGCCTTGGCAATCAAGGTAGGATTTTCCAAAACCTAAAGAATGGAATGGTTCTGGCTTCTTTTTATTCAAGCAGAGCTGGTTCATACGAGCAATCCTATTCCTCTCTACTTACATTTGTAAAAGTTCAAAACCATCATCCTTTGTACTTCTAGGACCCAAATTTCCAAAGCAAGAACAAAACTATATCCAGCAAGTTATGCTCTTGCTTTAAAATTAACTCCTGATGAAGAATGTCCGGCATTCAAAGCTTGACCAACCATTCCAGCTATGCAGTCGGTTCAATAAAAGATATCACGTTAAGAAATTCTTGCCTCTTGCATAATCCCTGGACCATCACAGCTACAACATCACTCTAACACTACTCCTAATAAAAGTCTGCATTGGCATGATATAGGAATACCTCATCATGAAAAGAGGTTAGCTCCATTACTGGCAGGAGAGAACATTAATTGTATTCTCTGGTCTCACTTGTGTAAATCACCACAGCTCCACTGACTTAAAATGGAGCTATGGTAATTTATTCCATCCGAGAAGCTGACCTTGTAGATTTATTTACCAGCGTCCTGGCACATGCTGTGTATCAGGAAGTAACAGAAGAACCCTGATTAAGTATTAAGTTGGCCAAGGACTGTAAAGCATCTGAAAGGACTTAAAGATTGAATAGGCAGCCCACCTGGCAAATGAGATTTCAAATAGGTGGGTGTGGTATAACAGAGGAAACATTAAGCTATTCACCCAGAAGGGATTTGAAATCTCACATGTGGAGGATATGAGCAACACTGGAGGCTAATTATTAAAACACCTCATGCACTAAATATTTTATAGATAGTCCTGAGTGGGAGGAAGGCTCAGCAGACAAACAGGAAGACAATGCCTTTGTCTCAAAGAGCACCCAGTCCAAATTAGACAGGTATTTAGACCATGGACTGGGAGGGAGAAAACTGAAAATTCACAGAAAACGTGTTCTGCAGGCATGGATCCGGCCAAGCTTCACCAGAACAGTAGTTAGGTTGTTCGACCCTGCTGCTGCTGTTGGAAAGCTGTTCCAGAGCCCAATTGCTCTGGTGGTTAGAAACCCTTTTCTAGTTCCCAGTCTAACTTTATTCATAGCCATTTTAGAGCCACTAATAATTTCTACTATCAGCAGAGAATAAAATAGCCTCTAAATGCATCACCTTGTACTTTATTAGTAATGAAATGAAATTCAGGAGGACACACTGGTTATTAAGAGCATCCATTTCCTCCCGTAGGATGTTTCAGTCCTCCTTTGCATTGACACCAAAAGCTTGTACCTTCTTTTTATGCCAAGATCATTAATTAAAAAAAAAAATCCTTCAATAGCACCCACAAACATGCATGCACACAATTAGCTCCATCTTCAATACAAGGAGCTTCACTGGTAAACTCCCTTGTGCTTGATGTTTCCCTTTTCATCATCGTCTATTGCCATCATCCCCCACCCCATAGTCAATTCTTCATCCATCTAAATACCTGCATCTCCACTTAATAATTTCCCATGCAATGGGGTTGCAAATATTTTATTCAAAACCATATAAGAGAGGATTTTCCAGACAAAGTAATCCAAGATAAATAATAGGCTACTATGGTTTCTTTGTTAAGCCTTTGTGCATTCTTTTCTTCTAAAGACAAGGATGTGAATGAGGAAAAGTATTACCCAAGTTCAGGGTGCAACTTAAGGGGGAGCTTGTGGGGGCTGAGTCCCCCATAAGGGACAAGACCCTCCCCCCAGTAAGATTTTAAAATCATAACCTGTGGGGGTAGTGTCTCCAACTGGATTGCTCCTTCACGTAGGTGGACTTGTTAATCAATGAACCGGTTTAATTTTTTTTGCAGGACCCCCCCTCCCCCAAAGAGTCAAAGTGTAATTCAAACCCTGCCCAAGTTGTATATGCTATTAAGATCATCCTTCCCCTTCCCCCACCACCTCTTACATATAAAGAGTTTCTATATCATCATCCAACAATAAGATACCACTCTGATTCCGTGGGTTTATTCGTGAACAGAACCTACGATGCCGTGCACCAGTTCTCAGACCGCTGGGATGCAGGTCTCTGGTCTCTTCCTGCCGTAGGTTGAGCTCCTGCACAAAGTCCTCCTTCTGGCTTAGCTATGAGAATTTTCAAGGCCTGATTCAGATCAGCTTCAGGCAATTTTCACTTTATCCCTAAGCCTCCTGACCTCTAAGACAGAGCTTCCTTTGATGATCAGCCTCTTTTCCCCCCAATGCTTTTAAGCTCATTGCCTTTGAGGCATCTTCTAGGGAAAGTGTTCCTAACCCAAAGTTGCCTCCATCTGCCTTTGCTTGGGATACAAGTTCCAGATAATCTTGTACCACTGATATAGTAGGAGAGTCAAGCCTATGTGTACAGAAGGCAAGGGAGCTAGTTAATAGCTATGAACGAAGGAAGAAGCTAAATGTGCTCCATGTGAGATTAGAGACATAAACCGAGATAATCTTTTAGGGAGAAATACGAATACTACAAATTATATTTTTATCTCTTCATCTCTGGGGCCACGTTTTGTTTGTTCTGTACTATAGCTGGCCTGTTTCTGGGCATTGAGAGTAAAGTAACCTCTTGTGGAATCTGAAGTCACAATTTGACAAATAATTTCAATGCATTTGAGGCCAAGAAAGAGGTTAAATACATTTCAAACCAGCAACTCAGTCACACAGATTTGTAGTGCTGCTTTCTAAATTATGCAAAACAGAGCAAACAAGACCAAATATACTCAACATCTGTTTACCAGCCCACAGAAACTATAACCACCTCTGCATTACCAGCTGAGAAAGCCATATGAAAAGTGATGAAGTAAATTCTAAGTCCTCTGAAATCCAAAAACAAGCCATCAGTTGCAAAGTGTTCAGATTTAACTATGCAGCGAGCTAGTTCTTATTTTAGTAGACTGCAAATATGGTTACAGTCAGAAGCTATTACCAGAGATGCCTTTCTCTCTGCTGCTGCCAGGCTGCAGCGCTTTGGCCTAATCATCTTATAAAAGGTACCTGCCTTATCTCCTTAAGAGTGTTTCATTGACTGCTGTGTTCTGGTTTTTGGCCATTCAGCTCTCATCTCTGCTCTCTTTTACAGATCTTCTTTCCCATCAACTCAACTATGCTTTGATTTTTCCAAGCCAGCAAGGAGGCATAGCCTGATGCTTGCTCTCTAGTACAGCCCTGTCACTGCATTGCTTTTGTGTCTACCGATACCAAGTATTTATTGCTCTTGACAACTAAACAGAGACCGGGCTCTCTCTTTCCTATTCCAGCTCAACATTTTGAGTGCCACCAGCCTGACCCTCCACTGGTTAATCTCTTTGGCCTCCTCCCAAAACAGGGACAGTCTCTGGAGATGCAAGTCTTTTTCTCCCCCATTCAGCAAGGATACAGAGACTTTATTGCTATTCCTTCAACTAGTGCTATTCTTGTGGTCATTCACCCTTCACATTACAAGCTCCTGTGCCCATCTTAGAAAGAGTCTCATCAGCCAGCCAGGGAAAAGCAACAATCTCTGTTTTTAGGTGACCAATCACAGTCCTTGCATTAGTCACTTTTACTGAGAGCTGCCATGGTGACTGGTGCATGTACATTAAGAAAAATCCATTTGCCTCCAGATAATTGCTCAGCATAAAAAAAAATAAAGCAAGGGAAAACAGAAAACAGATCTCAGCTGACTGCTTGCTACTAATCACACAGGAGAAAGCGTCTGCTTCTTAGCTATCAGGCTGCTTTCTGATATATCTAGACAGCTAGGCTGGAGGGCACAGTAGGGGATCCATTTTGAAGGTAGGGCACTGAGCAGGGCCTGAAGTCGTCTCACCTCTGTTCTCTGAAGAAGGTCCTTCAGTGCCCGGGAAGCCTTCAAAAGTCTACCATGAGGAGAGGGTCAACCCAAACAGGGAGAAAAGTCTCAAGTCTACGGCTCTCCAACAGCAGCGAACCTTATGTCCACTTCTGCCTAGAGAGCCTACCTGATCATTCATGAGCCCAGCTCTTAGCAAAATGAGGCAGCCAGGTTCACCCACATCATTCAAGAGCCCCCTTTTGCAGGGGAAAAAAAATAGAGAGAGGGATTTTACCTGCACTATTTGGACACCTACTTCCTTCTTGCAGCAGAAGTGTCTATCTTGCACTCCAGATGGGAGTAGTTGGAACAGATTAAATAGAAGTCCCAGATAAAGGCAAGAGTAGAGCAGGGAGGTGTCTCTCAGGGCGGATGTTTATACGGGAGCATCCTCCAGGTCAGAGATGTCTGAGTCAACAAGGTTTCACAATTACCAACACCTTCCATTTGCCAGGGAACATGTGCATTCTCCTAGAATTTCACCACTAAGTCAAGAGAGCCACTTCTCCCTGCCTTTTTGCTCAGTTTACCATGTTTGGACAGTAAGCTCAAGAGAAATCCAGCCTGGTACAATAAAGCAAGGGAAGCCAGGGACACTTCCAACTAGAAACCAGAAAGAAACAAAGGCTTAGCCTGCTGGCTTCTCCAGAGCAAGCATCCCACAACTTAGAGATTCGGGTACAGGACAAGCCATGAGTCAGAGCTTTCTTCTACACTGGGAAAATATTCCCCTCCAGGACCACTATTTGGCTGAGGGGGTTCAGGGTACCAGTTTTCCTACAGATGCTTCTCCACAACAAGACCTGAAACACATGGCAATGCAGGTAGTACCTCCTTCCAACACCCTCCACTAGGTAATGCCAAAGAAGAAATACTACATATAGTTCCCACCAGCAAGCACACTAACCCTCATTTCCTCTTTTATGCATGCCCTCACTTCCGGAGCATCTTTCAGTTCTAGAGCTCCCAGCCATTTAAAAACCATCAAATAACTATCTTATGCAATCCCTTTTCCCTCAAAAGGCAGCTTAGTGCTGAGCTTCTCTCACAGGTGGGACAAGTTAAGCTGATTATGAAGCTGGGCCCTTGACAGGGAAAG